>NC_080378.1:112202839-112264386 GCF_014773155.1 Arachis stenosperma
AGGATAAGCCCATTACCAAGAAAAGGATGGAGCACACAAGAGATCTCACTCATCATGAGATCCCTGAGATTCCTCAAGGGATGAATTTTCCTCCACAAAACTATTGGGAGCAACTAAACACCTCCCTAGGAGAATTGAGTTCCAACATGGGACAACTAAGGGTGGAGCATCAAGAACACTCCATTATCCTTCATGAAATTAGAGAAGATCAAAGAATCATGAGGGAGGAGCAACAAAGGCAAGGAAGAGACATTGAGGAGCTCAAGCACTCCATAGGATCTTCAAGAGCAAGAAAGAGCCGCCATCACTGAGGTGGACCCGTTCTTTGATTTCCTTGTTATTGTTCTTCTGTTTTTCGAATTTTATGCTTATGTATCCATGCTTGTGTCTTATGATCATTAGTGTCTTAGTGTCCATGCCTTAAAGTTATGAATGTCCTATGAATCCATCACCTTTCTTGAATAAAAATGTGCTTAATTGAAAAAGGAAGAATTGCATGATTTGAATTTTATAATAGTTTAATTATGTTGATGTGGTGGCAATATTTTGTTCTCTGAATGTATGCTTAAACAGTGCATATGTGTCTTGAATTTGTGGTTCATGAATGTTGGCTCTTGAAAGAATGATGAAAAAGGAGACATGTTATTGAGGATCTGAAAAATCAATAAAATGATTCTTGAAGCAAGAAAAAGCATTGCTATTCAAAAAAAAAAAGGGAGAAAAAGAAAACGAAAAAAAAAGAGTTGTGATCCAAGGCAATAAGAGTGTGCTTAAGAACCCTGGACACCTCTAATTGGGGACTTTAGCAAAGCTGAGTCACAATCTGAAAAGGTTCACCCAATTATGTGTCTGTGGCATGTATGTATCCGGTGGTAATACTGGAAAGACAGAGTGCTTTGGGCCACAGCCAAGACTCAATAAATAGCTATGTTCAAGAATCATCATACCTTACTAGGAGAATCATTAACACTATCTGGACTCTGAGTTCCTAAAGAAGCCAACCATTCTGGATTTCAAAGGATAGATTGAGATGCCAAAACTGTTCAGAGGCAAAAAGTTAAAAGCCCGCTCATCTGATTAATACTGATCTTCAGATGTTTTTGGAATTCATTGCATATCTCTTCTTTTTAACTTATTTGATTTTCAGTTGCTTGGGGACAAGCAACAATTTAAGTTTGGTGTTGTGATGAGCGGATAATTTGTATACTTTTTGGCATTGTTTTTAGTATGTTTTTGATATGATCTAGTTAGTTTTTAGTATTTTTATTATTTTTTAGTTAAAATTCACTTTTCTGGACTTTACTATGAGTTTGTGTGTTTTTCTGTGATTTCAGGTATTTTCTGGCTGAAATTGAGGGACCTGAGCAAAAATCTGATCCAGAGACCAAAAAGGACTGCAGATGCTGTTGGATTCTGACCTCCCTGCACTCGAAGCGGATTTTCTGGAGCTACAGAAGCCCAATTGGCGCGCTCTCAACGGCGTTGGAAAGTAGACATCCTGGGCTTTCCAGCAATATATGATAGTCCATACTTTGCCCAAGATTTGATGGCCCAAACCGGCGTTCAAAGTCACCTCAAGAAATCCCAGCGTTAACGCTGGAACTGGCACCCAATGGGAGTTAAACGCCCAAACTGGCACCAGGGCTGGCGTTTAACTCCAAGAAGAGTCTCTACACGAAATTTGCTTCATTGCTCAGCCCAAGCACACACCAAGTGGGCCCGGAAGAGGATTTTTTATGTCATTTACTCATTTCTGTACACCTTAGGCTACTAGTTTTCTTATAAGTAAGACCTTTTGCTATTGTATTAGAAATCTTTGGATTATTTTAGATCCTTTGATCATTGGGAGGCTGGCCTCACGGCCATGCCTAGACCTTGTTCTTATGTATTTTCAACGGTGGAGTTTCTACACACCATAGATTAAGGTGTGGAGCTCTGCTGTACCTCGAGTATTAATGCAATTACTATTGATCTTTCATTCAATTCCGCTTGTTCCTGTTCCAAGATATCACTTGTTCTTCAACTTGATGAAGGTGATGATTGACGCCCATCACCATTCTCACTCATGAACAAAGTGACTGACAACCACTCTTGTTCTACAAGCATTTGAGGCTTAGTGAATATCTCTTGGATTTCTGATTGCACGATGCATGGTTGATCGCCTGACAACCGAGTGCTCGCCTGACAAACGAGCCAGCCATTCCGTGAGATCAGAGTCTTCGTGGTATAGGCAAGAACTGATGGCAGCATTCAAGAGAATCCGGAAGGTCTAACCTTGTCTGTGGTATTCTGAGTAGGATTCAATGATTGAATGACTGTGACGTGCTTCAAACCTGTAACCTACTGGGCGTTAGTGACAGACGCAAAAGAGTTATTCTATTCCGGTAGGGGAGGGAACCACACCGGTGATTGGCCGCACTGTGACAGAGTGCTTGGGCATTAGCTTTCACTGCGAGGATGGGAGGTAGCTGCTGACAACAGTGAGACCCTACACGAGTTTGCCATGGAAAGGAGTAAGAAGGGCTGGATGAAGGCAGTAGGAAAGCAGAGAGACGGAAGGGAAGGCATCTTCATGCGCTTATCTGAAGTTCCTACCAATGAATTACATAAGTATCTCTATCCTTATCCTTTATGTTATTTTCGTTCATCACCATATACATCTGAGTTTGCCTGACTAAGATTTACAAGATGACCATAGCTTGCTTCAATACTAACAATCTCCGTGGGATCGACCCTTACTCACGTAAGGTTTATTACTTGGACGACCCAGTGCACTTGCTGGTTAGTTGTGCGAAGTTGTGTAATGCCATGGTATTGAGCCACCAAGTTCTTGGAGCCATTACCGGGGATTATTTGAGTTGTGAAAAAGTATTGTTCACAATTTCGCGCACCAGCTATCCAAGGACATCTTAGATAGTTCAGAGAGACCATCATAGAAAATACCTATGATGCTCCATTCAGAAAGCATGTTAGAAGGACATTTTCTGATCAATTGTTTGTATCTTTCCCAAGCTTCATAGAGGGATTCTCCATCCTTCTGTCTGAAGGTTTGGACTTCCACTCTAAGCTTACTCCATCTTTGTGGTGGAAAGAACTTTGCCAAGAAGGCATTGACTAGCTTTTCCCAAGAGTCCAGGCTTTCTTTAGGTTGAGAGTCCAACCATAATCTAGCTCTGTCTCTTACAGCAAAAGGGAATAGCATCAGTCTATAGACCTCAGGGTCTACCCCATTAGTCTTGACTGTGTCACAGATTTGCAAGAATTCAGCTAAGAACTGATGAGGATCTTCCATTGGAAGTCCATGGAACTTGCAATTCTGTTGCATTAGAGAAACTAATTGAGGTTTAAGCTCAAAGTTGTTTGCTCCAATGGCAGGGATAGAGATGCTTCTCCCATAGAAGTCGGGAGTAGGTGCAGTAAAGTCACCCAGCACCTTCCTTGCATTGTTTGCATTATTGTTGTTTTCGGCTGCCATGTCTTCTTCTTCTTTGAAGAATTCGGTCAAGTCCTCTAAAGAGAGTTGTGCTTTGGCTTCTCTTAACTTTCTCTTCAAGGTCCTTTCGGGTTCAGGGTCAGCTTCAACAAGAATGCCTTTGTCTCTGCTCCTGCTCATATGAAAGAGAAGAGAACAAGAAAATGTGGAATCCTCTATGTCACAGTATAGAGATTCCTTGAGGTGTCAGAGGAAAAGAGAAATAGAAAGAAGAAGGAGAAGAAGAATTCGAACTTTAATTAGATAAGGTTCGAATTGTGCATTGAGAAGGAGTGGTACTCCATAAATAGAAGGATGTGGGAAGAGGGGAAGAGAATTTTCGAAAATTCAATTAATGAGTTTTTAAAATTATTTTGAAAAATTGATTGATGATTTTCGAAAACTCAAAGTGGAAAAAGAATCAAGTGATTTTTGAAAAAGATTTTGAAATTAGAACTTAAAAAGATTTGATTGAAAACTATTTTGAAGAAGATGTGATTAAAAGATATGATTGAAAAGTTATGGTTTTAAAAAGATGTGATTGAGAAGATATGATTTGAAAACAATTTTAAAAGATATGATTTTAAAATTAATGAATTGCCTAACAAGAAAAAGATATGATTCAAACATTAAACCTTTCTCAACAGAAAAGGTAACAAATTTGAGATGTTCAATCAAATCATTAATTGTTAGTAAGTATCTTTGAAAAAGGAAAGAAATTGATTTTGAAAACATTTGATTGATAAGATATGATTTGAAAAAGATTTGATTTTGAAAAACTTTGAAAACTTGAAAAAAAAATTGATTTGAAAAACAAAATCTTCCCCCTAGCACCATCCTGGCGTTAAACGCCCAGAATGGTATCCATTCTGGCGTTTAACGCCCAAAATGCACCCTTTTTGGGCGTTAAACGCCCAACCAGGTGCCCTGGCTGGCGTTTAAACGCCAGTCTGTCTTTTTCACTGGGCATTTTCGAATGCTCAGCTTTTTCTGTATAATTCCTCTGCAGTATGTTCTGAATCTTCAATTCTTTGTATTATTGACTTGAAAAGACACAAATTAAAAATATTTTTGGTTTTTTAATAATCAAAATGCAACAAGAATCAAATAACAATGCATGCAAGACACCAAACTTAGCAGTTTGTATACTACTGACACTATATGAGACACATAAACACTCAAGTCAAAAGAATTCAAAGATCAGAGTAAGAAATCATCAAGAATTACTTGAAGATCCTTAAGACACATGAATGAATGCATGCAATTGACACCAAACTTAAGATGAGACACTAGACTCAAGCAAGAAATATTTTTGGTTTTTATGATTTTCTAATTTTTTTGTGTTTTTTTTCTCGAAAATTAAGTGGAAAAAGATATCAAAATTCTTAATGAGAATTCCAGGAATCAGTGCAATGCTAGTCTAAGACTCCGGTCCAGGAATTAGACATGGCTTCACAGCCAGCCAAGCTTTCAAAGAAAGCTTCGGTCCAAAACACTAGACATGGCCAAAGGCCAGCCAAGCCTTAGCAGATCACTGCTCCAAAAGCAAGATTGATAAAAAAAATCAACAAGCTTCTGTGATGATAAGTTGAAACCTCGGTCCAATGAGATTAGACATGGCTTTACAGCCAGCCAGATTTCAGCAAATCATCATGAAACTCTAGAATTCATCTTCAAGAATTTCGAAAAAAAATAAATGCCTAATCTAAGCAACAAGATGAACCGTCAGTTGTCCATACACAAGAACAATCCCCGGCAACGGCGCCAAAACTTGGTGCACGAAATTGTGATCAATACTTTCAAAACATAACAATCCCTAGTAATGGCTCCAAAGACTTGGTGCTCACTACCATGGCATAAACACAACTTCACACAACTAACCAGCAAGTGCACTGGGTCGTCCAAGTAATAAACCTTACGCGAGTAAGGGTCGATCCCACGGAGATTGGTGGTATGAAGCAAGCTATGGTCATCTTGTAAATCTTAGTCAGGCAGACTCAAATGGATATGGTGATGAACGAAAATAACATAAAAGAATAAGATAGAGATACTTATGTATATCATTGGTGAGAGCTTCAGATAAGCGTATGAAGATGCCTTCCCTTCCGTCTCTCTGCTTTCTTACTGTCTTCATCCAATCCTTCTTACTCCTTTCCATGGCAAGCTCGTGTAGGGTTTCACCGTTGTCAATGGCTACCTCCCATCCTCGCAGTGAAAGCTAATGCTCACGCACTCTGTCACAGTACGGCCAATCACCGGTTGGTTCCCTCCCCTACTGGAATAGAATCCCTCTTTTGCGTCTGTCACTAACGCCCAGCAGGTTACAAGTTTGAAGCACGTCACAGTCAATCAATCATTGAATCCTACTCAGAATACCACAGACAAGGTTAGACCTTCCGGATTCTCTTGAATGCCGCCATCAGTTCTTGCCTATACCACAAAGACTCTGATCTCACGGAATGGCTGGCTCGTTTGTCAGGCGAGCACTCGGTTGTCAGGCGATCAACCATGCATCATGCAATCAGAAATCCAAGAGATATTCACTAAGCCTCAGATGCTTGTAGAACAAGAATGGTTGTCAGTCACCTTGTTCATAGGTGAGAATGATGATGAGTGTCACGGATCATCACATTCATCAAGTTGAAGAACAAGTGATATCTTGGACAAAGAACAAGCGGAATTGAATAGAAGAACAATAGTAATTGCATTAATACTCGAGGTACAGCAGAGCTCCACACCTTAATCTATGGTGTGTAGAAACTCCACCGTTGAAAATACATAAGAACAAGGTCTAGGCATGGCCGTGAGGCCAGCCTCCCAAAGTGATCAAAAGATCTAAAGAAAAAGGTTCCAAAGATCAGAAGATGTCAAATACAATAGTAAAAGGTCCTACTTATAGAAAACTAGTAGCCTAAGGTGTACAAAGATGAGTAAATGACATAGAAATCCACTTCCGGGCCCACTTGGTGTGTGCTTGGGCTGAGCAATGAAGCATTTTCGTGTAGAGACTCTCCTTGGAGTTAAACGCCAGCTTTTAATCCAGTTTGGGCGTTCAACTCCCATTTAGGTGCCAGTTCCGGCGTTTAACGCTGGAATTTCTTGAGGTGACTTTGAACGCCGGTTTGGGCCATCAAATCTTGGGTAAAGTATAGACTATCATATATTGCTGGAAAGCCCAGGATGTCTACTTTCCAACGCCGTTGAGAGCGCGCCAATTGGGCTTCTGTAGCTCCAGAAAATCCACTTCGAGTACAGGGAGGTCAGAATCCAACAGCATCTGCAGTCCTTTTCAGCCTCTAAATCAGATTTTTGCTCAGATCCCTCAATTTCAGCCAGAAAATACCTGAAATCACAGAAAAGCACACAAACTCATAGTAAAGTCCAGAAAAGTGAATTTTAACTAAAAACTAATAAAAATATACTAAGAACTCAACTAAAACTACTAAAAACATACTAAAAACAATGCCAAAAAGTGTATAAATTATCCGCTCATCAGGTTTTATGAAGGATGGATGTGAGTGGTGAAGAGAAAGATGGGATTTGATAGGTAAAGGGTTTTTGGGGAAGAGGTGTTGAGGTGATTGGTGAATGGGTGAAGAAGAGAGAGAGTGGTGGGGTAGGTGGGGATCCTGTGGGGTTCACAGATCCTGAGGTGTCAAGGAAAAGTCATCCCTGCACCAAGTGGCGAGCAAAAATGCTCTCTATGCCAATTCTGGAGTTAAACGCCGGGCTGGTGCCCATTTCTGGCATTTAACGCCAACTTCTTGCCCTTTTCTGGCGTTTAACGCCAGTCTGGTGCCCCTTTCTGGCGTTAAACGCCCAGAATGGTGCCAGACTGGGCGTTAAACGCCCATTTGCTACCCTTACTGGTGTTTAAACGCCAGCAAGGTCTTCCTCCAGGGTGTGCTATTTTTTTCTGTTTTTCATTCTGTTTTTGCTTTTTCAACTGATTTTGTGACTTCTCATGATCATCAACATACAGAAAATATAAAATAACAAAGGAAAATAGATAAAATATAACATTGGGTTGCCTCTCAACAAGCGCTTCTTTAATGTCAATAGCTTGACAGAGGGCTCTCATGGAGCCTCACAAACACTCAGAGCATTGTTGGAACCTCCCAAAACCAAACTTAGAGTTTGAATGTGGGGGTTCAACACCAAACTTAGAATTTGGTTGTGGCCTCCCAACACCAATCTTAGAGTTTGACAGTGGGGACTCTGTTTGACTCTGTTTTGAGAGAAGCTCTTCATGCTTCCTCTCCATGGTGACAGAGTGATATCCTTGAGCCTTAAACACAAAGGATTCTTCATTCACTTGAATGATCAATTCTCTTCTGTCCACATCAATCACAGCCTTTGCTGTGGCTAGGAAGGGTCTGCCAAGGATGATGGATTCATCCATGCACTTCCCAGTCTCTAGGACTATGAAATCAGCAGGGATGTAATGGTCTTCAAACTTCACCAAAACATCCTCTACAAGTCCATAAGCTTGTTTTCTTGAGTTATCTGCCATCTCTAGTGAGATTCTTGTAGCTTGTACCACAAAGATCCATAGCTTCTCCATTACAGAGAGAGGCATGAGGTTTACACTTGACCCTAGGTCACACAGAGCCTTCTTAAAGGTCATGGTGCCTATGGTACAAGGTATTGAAAACTTCCCAGGATCTTGTCTCTTTTGAGGTAATCTCTGCCTAGACAAGTCATCCAGTTCTTTGGTGAGCAAAGGAGGTTCGTTCTCCCAAGTCTCATTACCAAATAACTTGTCATTTAGCTTCATGATTGCTCCAAGGTATTTAGAAACTTGCTCTTCAGTGACATACTCATCCTCTTCAGAGGAAGAATACTCATCAGAGCTCATGAATGGCAGAAGTAAATCCAATGGAATCTCTATGGTCTCAGTGTGAGCCTCAGATTCCCATGGTTCCTCATTAGGGAACTCATTGGAGGCCAGTGGACGTCCATTGAGGTCTTCCTCAGTGGCGTTCACTGCCTCTTCATCCTCTCCAAGTTTGGCCATGTTGATGGCCTTACACTCTCCTTTTGGATTCTCTTCTGTATTGCTTGGAAGAGTACTAGGAGGGAGTTCAGTAATTTTCTTGCTCAACTGTCCCACTTGTGCCTCCAAATTCCTAATGGAGGACCTTATTTCAGTCATGAAACTTTGAATGGTTTTGATTAGATCAGAGACCATGGTTGCTAAGTCAGAGTGGCTCTGCTTAGAATTCTCTGTCTGTTGCTGAGAAGATGATGGAAAAGGCTTGCTATTGCTAAACCTGTTTCTTCCACCATTATTGTTGTTGAAACCTTGTTGGGGTCTCTGTTGATCCTTCCATGAGAGATTTGGATGATTTCTCCATGAAGAATTATAGGTGTTTCCATAGGGTTCTCCCATGTAATTCACCTCTTCTATTGAAGGGTTCTCAGGATCATAAGCTTCTTCTTCAGATGAAGCATCCTTAGTACTGCCTGGTGCAGCTTGCATTCCAGAAAGACTTTGAGAAATCAAATTGACTTGCTGAGTCAATATCTTGTTCTGAGCCAATATGGCATTCAGAGTATCAATCTCAAGAACTCTTTTCTTCTGATTTGTCCCATTGTTCACAGGATTCCTTTCAGAAGTGTACATGAATTGGTTATTTGCAACCATTTCAATTAGTTCTTGAGCTTCTGTAGGCGTCTTCTTCAGATGAAGAGATCCTCCAGCAGAGCTATCCAAAGACATCTTGAACAGTTCAGACAGACCATCGTAGAAAATACCTATGATGCTCCATTCAGAAAGCATATCAGAGGGGCACTTTCTGATTAATTGTTTGTATCTTTCCCAAGCTTCATAGAGGGATTCTCCTTCCTTCTGTCTGAAGGTTTGGACTTCCACTCTAAGCTTACTCAATTTTTGAGCTGGAAAGAACTTTGCCAAGAAGGCATTGACTAGCTTTTCCCAAGAGTTCAGGAATTCTTTAGGTTGTGAGTCCAACCATATCCTAGCTCTATCTCTTACAGCAAAAGGGAATAGCATAAGTCTGTAGACCTCAGGGTCAACCCCATTAGTCTTAACAGTGTCACAGATTTGCAAGAACTCAGCTAAAAACTGATGAGGATCTTCCAATGGAAGTCCATGGAACTTGCAATTCTGTTGCATTAGAGAAACTAATTGAGGCTTAAGCTCAAAGTTGTTTGCTCCAATGGCAGGGATAGAGATGCTTCTCCCATAGAAGTCGGGAGTAGGTGCAGTAAAGTCACCCAGCACCTTCCTTGCATTGTTGGCATTGTTGTTGTTTTCGGCTGCCATGGGTTCTTCTTGTTTGAAGATTTCTGTTAGGTCCTCTACAGAGAGTTGTGCCTTAGCTTCTCTTAGCTTTCGCTTCAAGGTCCTTTCAGGTTCAGGGTCAGCCTCAACAAGAATGCTTTTGTCTTTGCTCCTGCTCAAATGAAAGAGAAGAGAACAAGAAAGTATGCAATCCTCTATGTCACAGTATAGAGACTCCTTGAGGTGTCAGAGGAAAAGAAAAATAGAAGGAAGAAGTAGAAGAATTCGAACTGATCAAGAGAGATGCAGTTCGAATTGTTCATTGAAGAATAGTGTTAGTCCATAAATAGAAGCATGTGAGAAGAGGGGAAGAAATTTTCGAAAATTAAGTATAAGATTTTAAAAACATTTTTGAAAAATACTAATTGATTTTCGAAAACTAAGAGTGGAAAAAAATCAAGTGATTTTTGAAAAAGATTTTGAAATTAGAAATCAAAAAGATATGATTGAAAACTATTTTGAGAAAGATGTGATTAAAAAGATATGATTGAAAAGATATGATTTGAAAAACAATTTAAAAAGATTTGTTTTTAAAAAATAATGACTTGGCTAACCAGAAAAGATATGATTCAGACATTAAACCTTTCTCAACAGAAAAGGCAACATACTTGAAATGTTGAATCAAATCATTAATTGATAGCAAGTATTTTTGAAAATGGAAAGAAATTGATTTTGAAAGAGATTTGATTGAAAAGATTTGATTTGAAAAAGATTTGATTTTGAAAAGATTTTGAAAACTTGAAAAAAATTTGAATTGAAAACAGAATCTTCCCTCTTGTGCCATCCTGGCGTTAAACGCCCAGAATGGTATCCATTTGTAGAACCTATGCACAATTACTCAAGAGGGGGGGTGAATTGAGTATTGCAACAACAATGAATCTTTTTGCGAAAGTTAAAG
This sequence comes from Arachis stenosperma, assembly GCF_014773155.1. Lineage (NCBI taxonomy): Eukaryota > Viridiplantae > Streptophyta > Magnoliopsida > Fabales > Fabaceae > Arachis > Arachis stenosperma. The sequence goes on from NC_080378.1 coordinate 112,213,517, forward strand.
ACAATATACAAAAGTGTTATTGTACTAGTATTTTTCCAAGAGCTTAACTCAATTGCTAAGCATTTATAAGGAGCTTTTACTTTCCAATAGACACCAACTCAAATAAATTGATCAAGCTTTTCACCAATCGGACTTAAGCTATTCCTTAAGTACTTACGAAGCTACTTTTCGATCACAATTTATTTGCTCAAAGGTAAAAGACAATAATATTAAAGAGATGAGTTTGGAGAGATGCAAACGCTATTTAGAGTGGTTCGGCACAATCCTTGTCCTACGTCCATTTTCTTTCTCAATCGCTATTGAGAAGTTCCACTATTGCCAAGCTTCAAGGTGCTCGCGCAAACCTTTTACAATCCGAGTCCTTAGTTTCTAACACCTCACGGTATATGATCACCACTCGTATACTAACCCACTCCACTTAGAGATACCTTCTCTAAGATTTGCCTTGAGTACTTAGTATACCTCTTTGGTATCCTCACCGACTATAGTGTTTATAACTCTTGACTCAACCTTGGAGATCACACTCCAATTTACAAAGTGTACAAGAAAACAATTCTCAAAGAATTGTTGAGACAAAATGAGTACTCTCTAGAAGAGTGTATGATTACAAGTTTAGCACTATTGAACCAATTGATATTGCTCTCTCAAATTGTGTATTATAACACCTTAAAAGATGTGTAGAATGAAAGAATATGAACAAGATAGTTTGCAAATACTCAAGTCTCTGAAATAAGGCTTCAATCCATCAATTTATAGACTCCCCAAACCTTAGAAACGTTGGGGAGTTAATGGGATGGAGCCCTTTTGTCAAAACTAGCCATTTTTTTATGTTTTTGAATCATTTGCATCGATGCATAACAGTTTGCATCGATGCAAATGTGTCTTTGAAGCTGAAATTTGAATTTTCAGCTAGGTTGCATCGATGCAAACATCTTTGCATTGATGCAACAAGTCGTCGCATGCTTTGCATCGATGCAAGATGAGTGTGCATCGATGCAAACCTTAAAGAATGGCTTAAAATCACTTCAAAATACTTAGGATTGATCTCAAACTTGTTGGAGTCAATTCCTATGCTTTTGTACCTTTGAAAACAAGTTTTAAACCATTTGGCTAGCATCGAATTGCAAGATGTGTATCAAAACATTTTGTGAGTGTGTGTTGAGAGATTTAGCAATTGGTTCTTAACAAGAAGTTACCTAAGTCCTAAGACACTATACTTGTCTTCAAATGTTGTGGACTTGAGTTTCTTGTTGTTGTTGTGTTGCTTTCAACTCTTCATTCCTCAACGTTGAATGTTGGTTGATCTTTCAACATGCTTGTTCATTCAAGTTGTTTGTTGGTTTGTCATTCATCAAAACCTACGAATACAAACTTCGCATACAAGCAACATGATTTACAATTTCCCCCTTTTTGATAATGACAAACCAATTTTGAGGATATGCATTTATAAATGATTTTGAAAGCAACAATAATGCACTTTGTTTTTATAGAAAGCTTTGGAGAAGACTTCACAAAAAAAATTTTGCAGGAGTTCCCCCTAAATATGTGCATTTGTTCCCTTAAAGGGCGTTTATCAAAGAAAACGATTTAGATATCAAAGTTTTTGCTTAGCGGAAGTCTTTTTGAAATCATTGTTTCGCAAACTTATTTCTTCTTTTCAAATCCTCAAACTTCTTCTTTTTCAAAAGTTCAAAACTTCAAATATCCTCAAACTTTTCTTCCCCCTTTTGACATTATCAAAAAGAAAGGAGTTTGAAATGTGTCATAGAAGCATGCATAAAACAATGAATATTTTTAAGTTCAATTTCTCTATTAATCTCAAGGATGAGATATTCCCCCTTTCAAAAAGAATTTGATTTCCTCTTTTTATATATATAACAAGCATGCATAATTCCCCCTAAAGAAGTGAAATATATCAAGGCATGCACATTAACTTAAAATAGGGGTACCAAGCCTATTTTGAGTTATTCACCAAATAAGCATACAAGCATTAATCATTAAACAAAATTATGAAGGAAATATCAAAGTATTTAAACCATAATAGAAATCCTTACCTTACTAGGAGTTAGTTTAACAATTCATATAATCAAATAAACATAAAGCAATAAAAAGTGACTTGATGAAGAGGAGACAATCAATCTTGGTCTTCATCATCATCACTATCCTCTTCATACGGTAGGTGGATGCCGAAATGCTCATATAAGTCATCAATACGACGATCCAAGCGACCCGTGCGATGATCTACACGAGACACACGACGATTAAGTACTTCAAGTTGCCTACCATGCTCTACTTCAATCCTTTGGATGTTTTGGTTGATGGATTGTAATTCTCTCATTACATCAACCAAGGAGGGTGGTTCTTGAGCTTGAGGTGCTTGTGGAGGAGCTTGCTCTTGAGGACCTTGTTCATCAACATTTCTTCTTCCCATTTTGTTGAGAATATGAGTGTTGATACAAGATTGAGGTGGTACTTCCTTGGCAATCTCATTTGATACATTAATACCAACATAATCAAAGACTTTAGACCATAGGCAAAGGAATCCTAATCCACCATTCCTATCCTTCATCTTGAGCCTAATCATATGTTGTACTATAAAGTATGGCCAATTAATCTTAATCCCATTCATTATAGCCCACATGAGAATCAAATCTTCATCATTTACATTCGCATGCCCGGATATTCTAGGTTGCAATACATAGGTGACTAGATATAACAAGGTTCTATGCTCCGCACTCATTGAATTGCAACTAATTTTGGAGTGAGCTCCTTGTACAAGGTTGAACAAATGCATGGCATTGTCCTTTGAATAACCCCATTCATCAATTGGGGTTTTACCACCTTGAAACAAGTCACCTTGATTTGGCAACTCCCAAATGGTGGCTAACTCATCACCATCTAGCCTATAATCCTTTCTTCCTATCTTGAAAAATAATGTGAAATTTGATTCATCTTCCTCATCAATCTCAATCATGAGTGTACTATAGGCTATGGCAACTAAATCCGGATAATATTTACTCTTAATTTGAACAAAATCCATGAGGCCTTGATGAACTAGAATAGCCTTAAGAGTATCAAACTTATGAATGACAAGAAGGGTCGGATCCAAATACCTCGGAGGAATTTCCTTTCTTCCGGCGAGCCTTGCCTCACAGAATTGAAGATCTTCATTAGAAGCAAAGTACCTTGCCAAAGGATGATCATTTGGAGGTGGAACCACACTTGAAGAGCCTTTTGATTTCTTGATGGTTCTCTTGATTCTAGGCATTGTGGATGATTTTGTTTTATGGGTTTTGTTAGAGGAGAATGTGGGGACTTCAAATATGTAATTTGTTTGTAGTGGGTATCTAAGTTTTGTGAGTTGTATGAAGCTATATGTGAGCTTGTTTTGGAGGTTATGGAGGTTTGAATGTGGGGATATGAGTTGTGAGGTTGAAGATGATGAAAAAGTGGGGTTTTGTTGCTCAAAAATGCCAAATTCACGTGTTTTTGTGCAATTTGGTCGTGTTTGCATCGATGCAATAGGCTTTGCATCGATGCACATAGCACGTTGTGTGCTTTGCATCGATGCAAAGCTTGGTTGCATCGATGCAACATGCATCATTTTGCCCAAAATCACCAAATTTTCATCCTTTGGTGGTTCTTTCTTCAATCCTTTGAGTTCCATCATGTATATACTCACTTAAACCATTATAAACTTCAATTTGTTGATCCTCCATTGTTTATAATCTTCAAATTCTTCAATCTACCTCAAGATTAATCACTCATTCATCAACTCATAAACCTACAAAACAATGGCTAATTGGATATCTCCAATGCTTAAGTTAGTAAGAGATACAAAAATAGCAATATAAATACAATGAATTCAAACAAATCATATTAGATTAGAATCCAAGATACCAAGTTCATTTCGGATGTTAAAAAAACTTTCTTTACATAAAGGTTTAGTGAAGATGTCCGCTAGTTGTTTACTAGTTTCGACAAATTCAATAACCACATCACCCTTTTCAACATGGTCTCTTATCAAGTGATGTCTAATCTCAATATGCTTGGTTCTTGAATGTTGAACCGGATTCTTGGTTAATTTTATTGCACTAGTATTATCACATTTGATAGGAATGTGATCAAGCATGAGTCCATAGTCCACAAGTTGTTGTTTCATCCATAAAATTTGGGCGCAACAACTACCGGCGGCTACATACTCGGCTTCGGCGGTAGACAAGGCTACACTTACTTGTTTCTTACTATGCCATGAAACAAGAGAGTTTCCTAGCAAGTGACAAGTGCCGCTAGTGCTTTTCCTATCCAATTTGCAACCGGCAAAATCGGAATCGGAATAACCAATCAAATCACAAGTGGATCCTTTCGGATACCACAATCCAACATTTAATGTTCCTATGAGATACTTCATAATCCTTTTCACCGCACTTAAGTGAGATTCCTTAGGATTAGCTTGGTATCTCGCACACATGCATACACTAAACATGATATCTGGCCTACTTGCCGTTAGATAAAGTAATGATCCTATCATGCCTCTATACTTCTTTACATCTATGTTTTTACCTTGTTCATCTTTGTCAAGGTAGCAAGTAGTGCTCATTGGTGTGTCCATTGCCTTAGCATTGTCCATTCCAAATCTTTTGAGCAGTTCCTTGCAATATTTGGTTTGGCTAACGAAAGTTCCTTCTTTTCCTTGTTTGATTTGAAGACCAAGGAAGAAGTTGAGTTCGCCCATCATGGACATTTCAAATTCACTTTTAATGAGGTTTGAGAAAAACTTGCAAAGTGATTCGTTAGTTGAACCAAATATTATGTCATCGACGTAAACTTGTACCAAAAGGATATTTTTGTTTTCAATCAAGCTAAATAAAGTTGTATCAACCTTCCCTCTTCTAAAACCCTTTTCTATTAAAAACTTGCTCAAACGTTCATACCAAGCTCTTGGAGCTTGTTTAAGACCATAAAGAGCTTTCTTGAGTTTAAAAACATGATTAGGATTTTCATAATCCTCAAAACCGGGAGGTTGTTCAACATATACTTCTTCTTGAATAAAACCATTAAGAAAGGCACTCTTAACATCCATTTGATAAAGTTTGAAGTTATAAGAGGATGCAAAAGCAAGTAACATCCTAATTGCTTCTAATCTAGCTACGGGAGCATAAGTTTCGTCATAATCAATGCCTTCCTCTTGATTATAACCTTTAGCTACTAATCTAGCTTTGTTTCTAACAATTGTACCATTTTCATCGAGTTTATTTCTAAAAACCCATTTTGTTCCTACAATTGTTTGATTACTTGGTTTAGGCACCAATTCCCAAACGTCATTTCGTTTGAATTGGTTAAGCTTCTCTTGCATTGCCATAGCCCAATGTTCATCGTCAATTGCGGACTCAATGGTAGATGGTTCAATTTGAGAAACAAAAGCACTATATGCAAATAAATTTCTAAAAGTGGATCGAGTTGTTACCCCTTTCGAAACATCACCAATGACGTTGTCTAGAGGATGATCCTTTGAAGTATGCCAATCCTTTGGAAGTGCATTTATTTGTGCTTGTGATGGTTCAATTTCTTCAACTTGAACACTATCCTTTGTTGAGCTTGTAGAGGCTTCATTTAAATCTTTTTCTTTGTCTTCACCATTCAAATTTAGTGAATCAAAGTTTTCTACATTTTCATCAAAATCTTTTCTAGCACAACAACGGTTAGTTTCATCAAAAGCGACATGAATACTTTTTTCCATAGTCATGATGCGTTTATTATATACTCTAAAAGCTTTGCTAGTTAAAGAGTAGCCTAAGAAGATTCCTTCATCAGCCTTAGCATCAAATTTGCCTAAGTTATCTTTTCCATTATTTAGAATAAAGCATTTACAACCAAAGACGTGAAGGTGGGAAATATTTGGCTTTCTTCCTTTGTACAATTCGTACGGTGTTTTCTTAAGAATAGGTCGAATGATAATCCTATTCATAACATAACATGCGGTACTAACCGCATCCGCCCAAAAGTACTTAGGAATATTGGCCTCATTGAGCATAGTTCTCGCCATTTCTTCTAAATGACGATTTTTCCTTTCAACCACACCATTTTGTTGTGGTGTTCTAGGAGAGGAAAAATTATGCTCAATGCCATTTTCTTCACAAAAAGTTTCAAAAAGATTGTTTTCAAATTCTCCACCATGATCACTTCTAATAGATGATATATGCAAATTCTTTTCATTTTGAATAACTTTGGCTAATCTTTTGAATGCTCGAAATGCATCACTCTTGTTTGCTAGGAACAAGGTCCATGTAAATCGAGAGTAATCATCAACAATAACTAAAGCATAGTAATTGCCACCAAAGCTCATAGTCCTAGAAGGACCAAATAAATCCATGTGCAAAAGTTGTAATGGCCTTGTTGTTGAAACAAAGTTTTTGGATTTAAAAGAGGCCTTTACTTGTTTTCCCTTTTGACATGCGTCGCAAAGGACGTCTTTTTCAAAACGTAGCTTTGGTAAGCCAATTACTAACTCTTTAGAGACCAACTTGCTAAGATGGTCCATGTTAGCATGAGCTACTCTACGATGCCATAACCAAGTTTCATCATTTTTACTAACAAGGCATTTCACATCATTTGAGGAAACTTCATTTAGATTAATCATGTATACATTGTCAACACGGTGCCCAATTAGCACAATTTCATTAGTGTCTTGCCTTTTTATCAAACAACATTTTGAATCAAAGGTGACTAAGTTTCCTTTGTCACAAAGTTGGCTAACACTAATGAGATTATGTTTGAGACCTTTGACAAGTATAACATTATCTATGGAGGTAGAAGAATTTTTACCAACTTTTCCAACGCCGATTACTTTGCCGGTGTTGTTGTCTCCATAGATCACGTTTCCTCCGTTTGTAGGCTCTATTGTGGTGAACTTTGATTCATCGCCGGTCATGTGTTTGGAGCATCCACTATCAACATACCAATTTGTATCCTTAGCTCCAACACGTATCTACAAAACAATTAAAATTGGGATTTAGGTACCCAAGTGAATTTGGGTCCTTGATGATTAGTATGAGCATAATGCCCATAAGGTGCCCATCTCGTATCTTGACTACGAAAGTTTATATGTTTAATTCTAGTAAAGCATACGGGTGCTATATGACCTACTTTTTTACAATAATGACATATGACATTTGGATTATGCATCCTATGCATGTTTCTAAATGGTTGCCTAGGTTGTTTCCTAAATGCAACATCTTTTGATCTATATGCATTGTGATTATAATTTCTAAATGAAGCATGTTGAAGAGGATGTTTAAAGGCTTCATTCCTTTTAGGCATGCTTGCCTTTTGGGCTTGCGGTTGCCTAATAGGAGTTTTAGTATTTTTAAATTTTCCTTTTTCAAAACCTAAACCTTCCTTATTATGAACATGCTTTTGGTTTTTCAACATTTTATCTAAGTTCTTTGAAGATTCATTGAACTTAGCTAAAGTGTTCTTAAGATTTGTAATTTCATTTTCATGCATTTTACAAGATTTGTATGGATCACTACTTGTGCTACACTTATCTTTTCCAAGATTGATATTCTCGTTTTTCAACATCTCATTTTGTTTTAAAAGATCCATATTCTTTTTTTTTTTAGGAGAGAATAATCTTGGGTAAGTTTTGTGTACACCTCAAGTAAGGCATCATATTCATCTTGTAAATTAAAAGAAGTGGAGTTGTCATCACTAACCTTTTCTTCGCTTGCCATTAAGCAAAGATTTGCAACCTCGTCGTCATCGGAGTTGGATTCATCCTCGTTCTCCCATGATATGTATGCTTTCTCCTTCTTCTTAAATTTCTTGTTTTTGTCCTCCTTTTGAAGTTTTGGACAATTGGGTTTGATGTGTCCAACTTCTCCACACTCATAGCATTTTGGTACCTTTGTTTTGCTCTTGAAGTTTTTCTTCATTGCAAATTTATTGAATCTTTTTAATAAGAGTGCAAATTCTTCATCTCCTTCTTCTTCATTATCATCACTCTCTTCTTGTAGTGATGTTGTTTTAAGGGCGAGACTTTTCTTCTTGCTTTCTTCACCTTTTTGTCTATTTAGCATAGTCATTTCATAGGTGAGAAGATTACCTCGTAGTTGATCAAATGTAAGTTGATCATAGAGCCTTCCTTCCACAATGGCGTTCACTTTGGAGTTCCATTTTGGTGTAAGGCTTGTAAGCACCTTGGTCACAATTTGTTTATCATTGTATTTTGTGCCAAGCATGCTTAGATTGTTGAAGATCTTGGAGAGTCTTTCAAGAGCTTCTTCAATGCTCTCTTCATCTTTCATTTTAAAGTTTTCCCATTCATGAACCAACATAAATACCTTTGATTCTTTAACGTGGTCGGTTCCTTCGTAAGTGATTTGGAGTTTATCCCAAATCTCTTTAGCGGTTTCACATGTAGAGATCTTCATATAATCATGCTCGTTAAGTGCACAATGAATGAAGTTGATGGCTTTATCATTCATTGCCACTTTCTTCCAATCATCGTCACTATATTCATCTTCTCCTTTCGGTACTTGCTTTGAGACGGAGACTTCTCCTTCTTTAGCGCTTGTTGTCTTTGTTGGAATGTGATTTCCATTCTCAATCACTTTCCAAATTCTCACATCTTGAGAACGGATCCAAATTCTCATCTTATTTTTCCAATAAGAGTAATTTGTTCCGCTGAAAAGAGGAGGTCTAGCGGTTGAGTTACCTTCACTGGTGTTGTTGTTGTTAAAGCTTGTGCTTGCCATGATCTTTTCCCTTAAACGGTTAAGTCTTTCAAAGGGTTAAGCTCTGATACCACTTGTAGAACCTATGCACAATTACTCAAGGGGGGGTGAATTGAGTATTGCAACAATAATGAATCTTTTTGCGAAAGTTAAAGACAATATACAAAAGTGTTATTGTACTAGTATTTTTCCAAGAGCTTAACTCAATTGCTAAGCATTTATAAGGAGCTTTTACTTTCCAATAGACACCAACTCAAATAAATTGATCAAGCTTTTCACCAATCGGACTTAAGCTATTCCTTAAGTACTTACGAAGCTACTTTTCGATCACAATTTATTTGCTCAAAGGTAAAAGACAATAATATTGAAGAGATGAGTTTGGAGATATGCAAACGCTATTTAGAGTGGTTCGGCACAATCCTTGTCCTACGTCCACTTTCTTTCTCAATCGCTATTGAGAAGTTCCACTATTGCCAAGCTTCAAGGTGCTCGCGCAAACCTTTTACAATCCGAGTCCTTAGTTTCTAACACCTCACGGTATATGATCACCACTCGTATACTAACCCACTCCACTTAGAGATACCTTCTCTAAGATTTGCCTTGAGTACTTAGTATACCTCTTTGGTATCCTCACCGACTATAGTGTTTATAACTCTTGACTCAACCTTGGAGATCACACTCCAATTTTCAAAGTGTACAAGAAAACAATTCTCAAAGAATTGTTGAGACGAAATGAGTACTCTCTAGAAGAGTGTATGATTACAAGTTTAGCACTATTAAACCAATTGATATTGCTCTCTCAAATTGTGTATTATAACACCTTAAAAGATGTGTAGAATGAAAGAATATGAACAAGATAGTTTGCAAATACTCAAGTCTCTGAAATAAGGCTTCAATCCATCTATTTATAGACTCCCCAAACCTTAGAAACGTTGGGGAGTTAATGGGATGGAGCCTTTTTGTCAAAACTAGCCATTTTTTTATGTTTTTGAATCATTTGCATCGATGCATAACACTTTGCATCGATGCAAATGTGTCTTTGAAGCTGAAATTTGAATTTTCAGCTAGGTTGCATCGATGCAAACATCTTTGCATCGATGCAACAAGTCGTCGCATGCTTTGCATCGATGCAAGATGAGTGTGCATCGATGCAAACCTTAAAGAATGGCTTAAAATCACTTCAAAATACTTAGGATTGATCTCAAACTTGTTGGAGTCAATTCCTATGCTTTTGTACCTTTGAAAACAAGTTTTAAACCATTTGGCTAGCATCGAATTGCAAGATGTGTATCAAAATATTTTGTGAGTGTGTGTTGAGAGATTTAGCAATTGGTTCTTAACAAGAAGTTACCTAAGTCCTAAGACACTATACTTGTCTTCAAATGTTGTGGACTTGAGTTTCTTGTTGTTGTTGTGTTGCTTTCAACTCTTCATTCCTCAACGTTGAATGTTGGTTGATCTTTCAACATGCTTGTTCATTCAAGTTGTTTGTTGGTTTGTCATTCATCAAAACCTACGAATACAAACTTCGCATACAAGCAACATGATTTACACCATTCTGGTGTTTAACGCCCAAAACACTACCCTTTTGGGCGTTAAACGCCCAGCCAGGCACCCTGGCTGGCGTTTAAACGCCAGTTTTCCTTCCTCACTGGGCGTTTTGAATGCCCAGCTTTTTTCTGTGTAATTCCTCTGCTGTATGTTCTGAATCTTCAATTCTCTGTATTATTGACTTAAAAAGACACAAATTCAAATGTTTTTGGATTTTTAATAATAAGGAATAATCAAAATGCAACTAAAATCAAATAAACAATGCATGCAAGACACCAAACTTAGCAGTTTGTATACTACTGACACTAACAAAATGAGAATGCATATGACAAACAACAAAAATATTCAAGACAAGAGAATTTAAAGATCAGAGCAAGGAAATCATCAAGAACATCTTGAAGATCACTTAAGACACATGAATGAATGCAAGAAGAACAGAAACATGCAATTGACACCAAACTTAAAATGAGACACTAGACTCAACAAGAAACATACAATATTTTTGGTTTTTATGATTTTGTAATTTTTTTGGTTTTTTCGAAAATTAAGTGGAAAAAGAAAATAAAGATATCAAAATTCTTAATGAGAATTCCAGGAATCATGCAATGTTAGTCTAAAGCTTCAGTCTAAAGGAATTAGACATGGCTAGCCAAGCTTCAGCAGGACATTGCATTCAAGAGCTAAATTGACGAGAATTAATCAGCTTTGGTGATGATAAGAACATCACCTTGAAACACTAGAATTCATTCTTAAGAACTCTGAAGAAAAATACCTAATCTAAGCAACAAGATGAACCGTCAGTTGTCCATACTCGAACAATCCCCGGCAACGGCGCTGGTGCACGAAATTGTGATCTATTCTTTTCACAACTCAATTAATCCCTAGTAATGGCTCCAAGAACTTGGTGCTCAATACCATGGTATCACAACTTCGCACAACTAACCAGCAAGTGCACTGGGTCGTCCAAGTAATAAACCTTACGCGAGTAAGGGTCGATCCCACGGAGATTGTTGGTATGAAGCAAGCTATGGTCACCTTGTAAATCTTAGTCAGGCAGATTCAAATGGTTATGAATGATATATGAATAAAGCATAGAGTAAAGATAGAGATACTTATGCAATTCATTGGTGAGAACTTCAGATAAGCGAATGGAGATGCTTTGTCCCTTCCGTCTCTCTGCTTTCCTAATGTCTTCATCCAATCCTTCTTACTTCTTTCCATGGCAAGCTGTATGTTGGGCATCACCGTTGTCAGTGGCTACAGTCCCGTCCTCTCAGTGAAAATGTTCAACGCACCCTGTCACGGCACGGCTAATCATCTGTCGGTTCTCAATCAAGTTGGAATAAAATCCATTGATTCTTTTGCGTCTGTCACTAACGCCCAGCCTTTAGGAGTTTGAAGCTCGTCACAGTCATTCAATCATTGAATCCTACTCAGAATACCACAGACAAGGTTTAGACCTTCCGGATTCTCTTGAATGCCGCCATCAATTCTAGCTTATACCACGAAGATTCTGATTAAGAAATCCAAGAGATATCCACCCAATAGAAGGTAGAACGGAGGTGGTTGTCAGTCACACGTTCATAGCTGAGAATGATGATGAGTGTCACGGATCATCACATTCATCAAGTTGAAGAACAAGTGATATCTTAGAACAAGAACAAGCTGAATTGAATAGAAGAACAATAGTAATTGCATTAATACTCGAGGTACAGCAGAGCTCCACACCTTAATCTATGGTGTGTAGAAACTCCACCGTTGAAAATACATAAGAACATGGTCTAGGCATGGCTGAATGGCCAGCCTCCCAATGATCTAAGAACTAGACGTCCAAAGATGATCAAAAGATCTAAAATGATCCAAAGATGAAAAATACAATAGTAAAAGGTCCTATTTGTAGAGAACTAGTAACCTAGGGTTTACAGAAATGAGTAAATGACATAAAAATCCACTTCTGGGCCCACTTGGTGTGTGCTTGGGCTGAGCATTGAAGCATTTTCATGTAGAGACTTCTCTTGGAGTTAAACGCCAGCTTTTGTGCCAGTTTGGGCGTTTAACTCCCATTCTTGTGCCAGTTCCGGCGTTTAACGCCGAGCATTCTTGAGCTGATCTGGAACGCCAATTTAGGCCATCAAATCTTGGGCAAAGTATGGACTATTATACATTGCTGGAAAGCCCAGGATGTCTACTTTCCAACGCCGTTAAGAGCGCGCCAATTGAGCTTCTGTAGCTCCAGAAAATCCACTTCGAGTGCAGGGAGGTCAGAATCTAACAGCATCTGCAGTCCTTTTCAGCCTCTGAATCAGATTTTTGCTCAAGTCCCTCAATTTCAGCCAGAAAATACCTGAAATCATAGAAAAACACACAAACTCATAGTAAAGTCCAGAAAAGTGATTTTTAACTAAAAACTAATAAAAATATAATAAAAACTAACTAAAACATACTAAAAACATACTAAAAACAATGCCAAAAAGCGTATAAATTATCCGCTCATCACAACACCAAACTTAAATTGTTGCTTGTCCTCAAGAAACTGAAAATCAAATAAGATAAAAAGAAGAGAATATGCAATGAATTCCAAAAACATCTATGAAGATCAGTATTAATTAGATGAGCGGGGCTTTTAGCTTTTTGCCTCTGAACAGTTTTGGCATCTCACTCTATCCTTTGAAATTCAGAATGATTGGCTTCTTTAGGAACTCAGAATCCGGATAATGTTATTGATTCTCCTAGTTAAGTATGATGATTCTTGAACACAGCTACTTTATGAGTCTTGGCCGTGGCCCAAAGCACTCTGTCTTCCAGTATTACCACCGGATACATACATGCCACAGACACATAATTGGGTGAACCTTTTCAGATTGTGACTCAGCTTTGCTAGAGTCCCCAATTAGAGGTGTCCAGGGTTCTTAAGCACACTCTTTTTGCCTTGGATCACAACTTCATTTTTTTCCTTTTTCTTTTTCTTTCCTCTTTTCTCTTTTTTTTTTGCCCTTTTTTTCTCTTTTTTTTTGTATTCACTGCTTTTTCTTGCTTCAAGAATCATTTTTATGATTTTTCAGATCCTCAGTAACATGTCTCCTTTTTCATCATTCTTTCAAGAGCCAATAATATTAACATTCATGAACCACAAATTCAAAAGACATATGCACTGTTCAAGCATACATTCAGAAAACAAAGGTATTGCCACCACATCAAAATAATTAATCTGTTATAAAATTCAAAATTCATGCAATTCTTCTCTTTTTCAATTAAGAACATTTTTTATTTAAGAAAGGTGATGGATTCATAGGACATTCATAACTTTAAGGCATAGACACTAAGACACTAATGATCATAAGACACAAACATAGATAAACATAAGCATGAAAATTCGAAAAACAGGAAAATAAAGAACAAGGAAGTTAAAGAACGGGTCCACCTTAGTGATGGCGGCTTGTTCTTCCTCTTGAAGATCTCATGGAGTGCTTGAGCTCCTCAATGTCTCTTCCTTGCTTTGTTGCTCCTCTCTCATGATTCTTTGATCTTCTCTAATTTCATGGAGGAGGATGGAATGTTCTTGGTGCTCCACCCTTAATTGTCCCATGTTGGAACTCAATTCTCCTAGGGAGGTGTTGATTTGCTCCCAATAGTTTTGTGGAGGAAAGTGCATCCCTTGAGGCATCTCAGGAATTTCATGATGAGTGGGGTCTCTTGTTTGCTCCATCCTTTTCTTAGTGATGGGCTTGTCTTCATCAATGAGGATGTCCCCCTCTATGTCAACTCCAACTGAATAACAGAGGTGACAAATGAGATGAGGAAAGGCTAACCTTGCCAAGGTAGAGGACTTGTCCGCCACCTTATAAAGTTCTTGGGCTATAACCTCATGAACTTCTACTTCTTCTCCAATCATGATGCTATGAATCATGATGGCCCGGTCTATAGTAACTTCGGACCGGTTGCTAGTGGGAATGATTGAGCGTTGGATAAACTCCAACCATCCCCTAGCCACGGGCTTGAGGTGATGCCTTCTCAATTGAACCGGCTTCCCTCTTGAATCTCTCTTCCATTGGGCGCTGGTGCACGAAATTGTGATCAATACTTTTCAAAACATAAACAATCCCTAGTAATGGCTCCAAAGACTTGGTGCTCACTACCATGGCATAAACACAATTTCGCACAACTAACCAGCAAGTGCACTGGGTCGTCCAAGTAATAAACCTTACGCGAGTAAGGGTCGATCCCACGGAGATTGGTGGTATGAAGCAAGCTATGGTCACCTTGTAAATCTTAGTCAGGCAGACTCAAATGGATATGGTGATGAACGAAAATAACATAAAAGATAAAGATAGAGATACTTATGCATATCATTGGTGCAAGAGCTTCAGACAAGCGAATGAAGATGCCTTCCCTTCCGTCTCTCTGCTTTCCTAATGTCTTCTTCCAATCCTTCTTACTCCTTTCCATGGCAAGCTCGTGTAGGGTTTCACCGTTGTCAGTGGCTACCTCCCATCCTCGCAGTGAAAGCTAATGCACGCACTCTGTCACAGTACTGCCAATCACCGGTTTGGTTCCCTCCCCTACCGGAATAGAATCCCTCTTTTGCGTCTGTCACTAACGCCCAGTAGGTTACAGGTTTGAAGCACGTCACAGTCATTCAATCATTGAATCCTACTCAGAATACCACAGACAAGGTTTAGACCTTCCGGATTCTCTTGAATGCCGCCATCAGGTCCTGCCTATACCACGAAGATTCCGATTAAAGAATCCAAGAGATATTCACTAAGCCTCAAATGCTTGTAGAACAAGAATGGTTGTCAGTCACCTTGTTCATGGGTAAGAATGATGATGAGTGTCACGGATCATCACATTCATCAAGTTGAAGAACAAGTGATATCTTGGTAAAAGAACAAGCGGAATTGAATGGAAGAACAATAGTAATTGCATTAATACTCGAGGTACAGCAGAGCTCCACACCTTAATCTATGGTGTGTAGAAACTCCACCGTTGAAAATACATAAGAACAAGGTCTAGGCATGGCCGAATGGCCAGCCTCCCATGGTGAGTTCAATCATCAAAACATGATCAAAAGACTCTCTATCGATCCGAAGATCTGCAATACAATAGTAAAAGGTCCTACTTATAGAAAACTAGTAGCCTAAGGTGTACAAAGATGAGTAAATGACATAAAAATCCACTTCCGGGCCCACTTGGTGTGTGCTTGGGCTGAGCAATGAAGCATTTTCGTGTAGAGACTTCTCTTGGAGTTAAACGCCAGCTTTTATGCCAGTTTGGACGTTTAACTCCCAATTAGGTGCCAGTTCCGGCGTTTAACGCTGGAATTTCTGTAGGTGACTTTGAACGCCGGTTTGGGCCATCAAATCTTGGGCAAAGTATAGACTATCATATATTGCTGGAAAGCCCAGGATGTCTACTTTCCAACGCCGTTGAGCGCGCGCCAATTGGGCTTCTGTAGCTCCAGAAAATCCACTTCGAGTGCAGGGAGGTCAGAATCCAACAGCATCTGCAGTCCTTTTCAGTCTCTGAATCAGATTTTTGCTCAGGTCCCTCAATTTCAGCCAGAAAATACCTGAAATCACAGAAAAACACACAAACTCATAGTAAAGTCCAGAAAAGTGAATTTTAACTAAAAACTAATAAAAATATACTAAGAACTAACTAAATCATACTAAAAACATACTAAAAACAATGCCAAAAAGCGTACAAATTATCCGCTCATCACAACACCAAACTTAAATTGTTGCTTGTCCCCAAGCAACTAAAGATCAAATAAGATAAAAAGAAGAGAATATGCAATGAACTCTAAAAACATCTATGAAGATCAGTATTAATTAGATGAGCGGGGCATTCAGCTTTTTGCCTCTGAATAGTTTTGGCATCCCACTTTATCCTTTGGGACTCAGAATGATTGGCTTCTTTAGGAACTCAGAATCCAGATAGTGTTATTGATTCTCCTAGTTAAGTATGATGATTCTTGAACACAGCTACTTTATTGAGTCTTGGCTGTGGCCCAAAGCACTCTGTCTTCCAGTATTACCACCGGATACATACATGCCACAGACACATAATTGGGTGAACCTTTTCAGATTGTGACTCAGCTTTGCTAAAGTCCCCAATTAGAGGTGTCCAGGGTTCTTAAGCACACTCTTATTGCCTTGGATCACAACTTTATTTCTTTCTTTCTCTTTCTCTTTTCTTTTTTTTTTCGTTTGCTTTCTGCTTTTCTTTTTTTTTTCTTTTTTTTTTCTTTTTTTTTTTCACTGCTTTTTCTTGCTTCAAGAATCAATTTGATGATTTTTTAGATCCTCAATAACAGTTCTCTTTCTCCTTATTCTTTCAAGAGCCAACAAATTTAACATTCTTAAAAACAAATTCAAAAGGCATATGCACTGTTCAAGCATTCATTCAGAAAACAAAAATGTTGCCACCACATCAAAATAATTAAACTGTTATAAAATTTAAAATTCATGCAATTCTTCTCTTTTCAATTTAAGCACGTTTTTATTTAAGAAAGGTGATGGATTCATAGGACATTCATAACTTTAAGGCATAGACACTAAGACACTAATGATCACAAGACACAAACATGGATAAACATAAGGCATAAAAATTCGAAAAAACAGAAGAATAGAGAACAAGGAAATCAAGGAACGGGTCCACCTTAGTGATGGCGGATCTTCCTTCCTCTTGAAGGTCCCATGGAGTGCTTGAGCTCCTCAATGTCTCTTCCTTGCCTTTGTTGCTCCTCTCTCATGATTCTTTGATCTTCTCTAATTTCATGGAGGAGAATGGAGTGTTCTTGATGCTCCACCCTTAGTTGTCCCATGTTGGAACTCAATTCTCCTAGGGAGGTGTTTAGTTGCTCCCAATAGTCTTGTGGAGGAAAGTGCATCCCTTGAGGTATCTCAGGGATCTCATGATGAGAAGGGTCTCTTGTGTGCTCCATCCTTTTCTTGGTAATGGGCTTATCCTCATCAATGGTGATGTCTCCCTCTATGTCAACTCCAACTGAATAACAGAGGTGACAAATGAGGTGAGGACTTGGTCCAACCTTTGATCAAAGTTGACCCTTCTTGTGTAAGGATGTTCATCTCCTTGCATCATAGGCAAGTTGAACGCCACCCTCACACTTTCCGGACTAAAATCCAAGTATTTCCCCCGAACCATAGTAAGATAATTCTTTGGATCCGGGTTCACACTTTGATCATGGTTCTTGGTGATCCATGCATTGGCATAGAACTCTTGAACCATCAAGATTCCAACTTGTTGAATGGGGTTGGTAAGCACTTCCCAACCTCTTCTTCGGATCTCATGGCGGATCTCCGGATATTCACCCTTTTTGAGTGAAAAGGGGACCTCGGGGATCACCTTCTTCAAGGCCACAACTTCATAGAAGTGGTCTTGATGCACCCTTGAGATGAACCTATCCATCTCCTATGACTCGGAGGTGGAAGCTTTTGCCTTCCCTTTCCTCTTTCTAGAGGTTTCTCCGGCCTTGGATGCCATAATGGTTATGGAAAAACGAAAAAGCAACGCTTTTACCACACCAAACTTAAAATGTTTGCTCGTCCTCGAGCAAAAGAAGAAAGAAGAGAGTAGAAGAAGAAGAAATGAGGAAGAAGGGAGTGGCTTTGTGTTCGGCCAAAGTGGGGAAGAAGTGGTGTTTTATGAAGGATGGATGTGAGTGGTGAAGAGAAAGAGATGTTGAGGTGAATGGGTGAAGAAGAAGAGAGAGTGGTGGGGTTGTTTGGGGATCCTGTGGGGTACACAGATCCTGAGGTGTCAAGGAAAAGTCATCCCTGCACCAAATGGCACTCAAAATCACGTTTTGAGGCATTTCTGGCATTAAACGCCGGGCTGGTGCCCATTCCTGGCGTTTAACGCCAGGTTCTTGCCCTTTTCTGGCGTTTAACGCCAGTCTGGTGCCCCTTTCTGGCATTAAACGCCCAGAATGGTGCCAGACTGGGCGTTAAACGCCCAACTGCTAGGCTTACTGGCGTTTGAACGCCAGCAGCTTCTTCCTCCAGGGTGTGCTGTTTTTCTTCCTGTTTTTCATTTTGTTTTTGCTTTTTCAATGGATTTTGTGACTTCTTATGATCATCAACCTACAAAAAACATAAAATAACAAAGAGAAATATATAAAATATAATCATTGGGTTGCCTCCCAACAAGCGCTTCTTGAATGTCAGTAGCTTGACAGAGGGCTCTCATGGAGCCTCACAGATACTCAGAGCAATGTTGGAACCTCCCAACACCAAACTTAGAGTTTGAATGTGGGGGTTCAACACCAAACTTAGAGTTTGGTTGTGGCCTCCCAACACCAAACTTAGAGTTTGACTGTGGGGGCTCTTCTTGACTCTGATTTGAGAGAAGCTCTTCATGCTTCTTCTCCATGATGACAGAGGGATATCCTTGAGCTTTGAACACAAGGGATTCTCCATTCACTTGAATGATCAGTTCACCTCCATCAACATCAATCACAGCCTTTGCTGTGGCTAGGAAGGGTCTGCCAAGGATGATGGTTTCATCCATGCACTTCCCAGTCTCTAGGACTATGAAATCAGTAGGGATGTAATGGTCTTCAACCTTTACCAAAACATTCTCTACAAGTCCATGAGCTTGTTTTCTTGAGTTGTCTGCCATCTCTAGTGAGATTTTTGCAGCTTGTACCTCAAAGATCCCTAGCTTCTCCATTACAGAGAGAGGCATGAGGTTTACACTTGACCCTAAGTCACACAGAGCCTTCTTGAAGGTCATGGTGCCTATGGTACAAGGTATTGAAAACTTCCCAGGATCTTGTTTCTTTTGAGGTAATTTCTGCCTAGACAAGTCATCCAATTCTTTGGTGAGCAAAGGGGGTTCATCCTCCCAAGTCTCATTTCCAAATAACTTGTCATTTAGCTTCATGATTGCTCCAAGGTATTTAGCAACTTGCTCTTCAGTGACATACTCACCCTCTTCAGAGGAGGAATACTCATCAGAGCTCATGAAAGGCAGAAGTAAGTCCAATGGAATCTCTATGGTCTCATTTTGAGCCTCAGATTCCCATGGTTCCTCATTGGGGAACTCATTGGAGGCTAGTGCACGCCCATTGAGGTCTTCCTCAGTGGCGTTCACTGCCTCTCCATTCTCTCCAAATTCGGCCATGTTTATGGCTTTGCACTCTCCTTTTGGATTTTCTTCTGTGTTGCTTGGGAGAGTACTTGGAGGGAGTTCAGTAACTTTCTTGCTCAGCTGTCCCACTTGTCCTTCCAAATTTCTAATGGAGGACCTTGTTTCATTCATGAAACTTTGAGTGGTTTTAATTAGATCAGAGACCATGGTTGCTAAGTCAGAGGGGTTTTGCTTAGGATTCTCTGTCTGTTGCTGAGAAGATGATGGAAAAGGTTTGCCATTGTTAAACCTGTTTCTTCCACCATTATTATTGAAACCTTGTTGAGGTCTCTCTTGATTCTTCCATGAGAGATTTGGGTGATTTCTCCATGAAGAATTATAGGTGTTACCATAGGGTTCTCCTAGGTAATTCACCTCTTCCATTGAAGGGTTCTCAGGATCATAAGCTTCTTCCTCAGATGAAGCCTCCTTAGTACTGCTTGGTGCATTTTGCATTCCAGACAGACTTTGAGAAATCAAATTGACTTGTTGAGTCAATATTTTATTCTGAGCCAAAATGGCGTTCAGAGTGTCAATCTCAAGAACTCCTTTCTTCTGACTTGTCCCATTGTTCACAGGATTCCTTTCAGAAGTGTACATGAATTGGTTATTTGCAACCATCTCAATTAGCTCTTGAGCCTCTGTAGGCGTCTTCTTCAGATGAAGAGATCCTCCAGCAGAGCTATCCAAAGACATCTTGGATAGTTCAGAGAGACCATCATAGAAAATACCTATGATGCTCCATTCAGAAAGCATGTCAGAAGGACATTTTCTGATTAATTGTTTGTATCTTTCCCAAGCTTCATAGAGGGATTCTCCATCCTTCTGTCTGAAGGTTTGGACTTCCACTCTAAGCTTACTCCATCTTTGTGGTGGAAAGAACTTTGCCAAGAAGGCATTGACTAGCTTTTCCCAAGAGTCCAGGCTTTCTTTAGGTTGAGAGTCCAACCATATTCTAGCTCTGTCTCTTACAGCAAAAGGGAATAGCATCAGTCTGTAGACCTCAGGGTCAACCCCATTAGTCTTGACAGTGTCACAGATTTGCAAGAACTCAGCTAGAAACTGATGAGGATAATGGAAGTCCATGGAACTTGCAATTCTGTTGCATTAGAGAAACTAATTGAGGCTTAAGCTCAAAGTTGTTTGCTCCAATGGCAGGGATAGAGATGCTTCTCCCATAAAAATCAGGAGTAGGTGCAGTAAAGTCACCTAGCACCTTCCTTGCATTGTTTGCATTATTGTTGTTTTCGGCTGCCATGTCTTCTTCTTCTTTGAAGAATTCGGTCAGGTCCTCTAAAGAGAGTTGTGCTTTGGCTTCTCTTAGCTTTCTCTTCAAGGTCCTTTCGGGTTCAGGGTCAGCTTCAACAAGAATGCCTTTGTCTCTGCTCCTGCTCATATGAAAGAGAAGAGAACAAGAAAATGTGGAATCCTCTATGTCACAGTATAGAGATTTCTTGAGGTGTCAGAGGAAAAGAGAAATAGAAAGAAGAAGGAGAAGAAGAATTCGAACTTTACTTAGATAAGGTTCGAATTGTGCATTGAGAAGGAGTGGTACTCCATAAATAGAAGGATGTGAGAAGGAGGGAAGTAATTTTTCGAAAATTAATTAAAATATTTTGAAAACATTTTTGAAAAACACTAATTGATTTTCAAAAATAAAAGTGGAAAAGAAATCAAGTGATTTTTGAAAAAGGATTTGAAATTAGAAGTTAGAAAGATTTGATTGAAAACTATTTTGAAAAAGATGTGGTTAAGAAGATATGATTGGTTTTAAAAACATTTGATTGAAAAGATATGATTTGAAAACAATTTTAAAGGATATGATTTGAAAACAATTTGAAAAGATTTGATTTTAAAAATTGATGACTTGCCTAACAAGAAAAGATATGATTCAAACATAAAACCTTCCTCAACAGAAAAGGCAAAAAATGTTCAATCAAATCATTAATTGTTAGTAAGTATCTTTGAAAAAGGAAAGAAATTAATTTTGAAAACATTTGATTGAAAAGATATGATTTGAAAAAGATTTGATTTTGAAAAACTTAAAAAAAATTGATTTGAAAATGAAATCTTCCCCCTAGCACCATCCTGGCGTTAAACGCCCAGAATGGTATCCATTCTGGCGTTTAACGCCCAAAATGCACCCTTTTTGGGCGTTAAACGCCCAACCAGGTACCCTAGCTGGCGTTTAAACGCCAGTCTGCCTTCTTCACTGGGCATTTTCGAATGCCCAGCTTTTTCTGTATAATTCCTCTGCAGTATGTTCTGAATCTTCAATTCTTTGTATTATTGACTTGAAAAGACACCAATTAAAAATATTTTTGGATTTTTAATAATCAAAATGCAACAAGAATCAAATAACAATGCATGCAAGACACCAAACTTTGCAGTTTGTATACTACTGACACTATATGAGACATAAAAACACTCAAGTCAAAAGAATTCAAAGATCAGAGTAAGAAATCATCAAGAATTACTTGAAGATCTTTAAGACACATGAATGAATGCAATTGACACCAAACTTAAGATGAGACACTAGACTTAAGCAAGAAATATTTTTGGTTTTTATGATTTTCTAATTTTTTTTTTTCAAAAATTAAGTGGAAAAAGCTATCAAAATTCTTGATGAGAATTCCAGGAATCAGTGCAATGCTAGTCTAAGACTTCAGTCCAGGAATTAGACATGGCTTCACAGCCAGCCAAGCTTTCAAAGAAAGCTTCGGTCCAAAACACTAGACATGGCCAAAGGCCAGCCAAGCCTTAGCAGATCACTGCTCCAAAAGCAAGATTGATAAAAATTCAACAAGCTTCTGTGATGATAAGTTGAAACCTCGGTCCAATGAGATTAGACATGGCTTCTCAGCCAGCCAGATTTCAACAAATCATCATGAAACTCTAGAATTCATCTTCAAGAATTTCGAAAAAAAATAAATACCTAATCTAAGCAACAAGATGAACCGTCAGTTGTCCATACACAAGAACAATCCCCGGCAACGGCGCCAAAAACTTGGTGCACGAAATTGTGATCAATACTTTTCAAAACATAAACAATCCCTAGTAATGGCTCCAAAGACTTGGTGCTCACTACCATGGCATAAACACAACTTCATACAACTAACCAACAAGTGCACTGGGTCGTCCAAGTAATAAACCTTACGCGAGTAAGGGTCGATCCCACGGAGATTGGTGGTATGAAGCAAGCTATGGTCACCTTGTAAATCTTAGTCAGGCAGACTCAAATGGATATGGTGATGAACGAAAATAACATAAAAGATAAAGATAGAGATACTTATGCATATCATTGGTGCAAGAGCTTCAGACAAGCGAATGAAGATGCCTTCCCTTCCGTCTCTCTGCTTTCCTAATGTCTTCTTCCAATCCTTCTTACTCCTTTCCATGGCAAGCTCGTGTAGGGTTTCACCGTTGTCAGTGGCTACCTCCCATCCTCGCAGTGAAAGCTAATGCACGCACTCTGTCACAGTACTGCCAATCACCGGTTTGGTTCCCTCCCCTACCGGAATAGAATCCCTCTTTTGCGTCTGTCACTAACGCCCAGTAGGTTACAGGTTTGAAGCACGTCACAGTCATTCAATCATTGAATCCTACTCAGAATACCACAGACAAGGTTTAGACCTTCCGGATTCTCTTGAATGCCGCCATCAGGTCCTGTCTATACCACGAAGATTCCGATTAAAGAATCCAAGAGATATTCACTAAGCCTCAAATGCTTGTAGAACAAGAATGGTTGTCAGTCACCTTGTTCATGGGTGAGAATGATGATGAGTGTCATGGATCATCACATTCATCAAGTTGAAGAACAAGTGATATCTTGGTAAAAGAACAAGCGGAATTGAATGGAAGAACAATAGTAATTGCATTAATACTCGAGGTACAGCAGAGCTCCACACCTTAATCTATGGTGTGTAGAAACTCCACCATTGAAAATACATAAGAACAAGGTCTAGGCATGGCCGAATGGCCAGCCTCCCATGGTGAGTTCAATCATCAAAACATGATCAAAAGACTCTCTATCGATCCGAAGATCTGCAATACAATAGTAAAAGGTCCTACTTATAGAAAACTAGTAGCCTAAGGTGTACAAAGATGAGTAAATGACATAAAAATCCACTTTCGGGCCCACTTGGTGTGTGCTTGGGCTGAGCAATGAAGCATTTTCGTGTAGAGACTTCTCTTGGAGTTAAACGCCAGCTTTTATGCCAGTTTGGGCGTTTAACTCCCAATTAGGTGCCAGTTCCGGCGTTTAACGCTGGAATTTCTGTAGGTGACTTTGAACGCCGGTTTGGGCCATCAAATCTTGGGCAAAGTATGGACTATCATATATTGCTGGAAAGCCCAGGATGTCTACTTTCCAACGCCGTTGAGAGCGCGCCAATTGGGCTTCTGTAGCTCCAGAAAATCCACTTCGAGTGCAGGGAGGTCAGAATCCAACAGCATCTGCAGTCCTTTTCAGTCTCTGAATCAGATTTTTGCTCAGGTCCCTCAATTTCAGCCAGAAAATACCTGAAATCACAGAAAAACACACAAACTCATAGTAAAGTCCAGAAAAGTGAATTTTAACTAAAAACTAATAAAAATATACTAAGAACTAACTAAATCATACTAAAAACATACTAAAAACAATGCCAAAAAGCGTACAAATTATCCGCTCATCAGGCGCCCTCTTCACAAATGTCTGTGAGGACTTGGTCCAACCTTTGATCAAAGTTGACCCTTCTAGTGTAAGGGTGTTCATCTCCTTGCATCATGGGCAAGTTGAATGCCAACCTTACATTTTCCGGACTAAAATCTAAGTATTTCCCCCGAACCATTGTAAGCCAATTCTTTGGGTCCGGGTTCACACTTTGATCATGGTTCTTGGTGATCCATGCATTGGCATAGAACTCTTGAACCATTAAGATTCTGACTTGTTGAATGGGGTTGGTAAGAACTTCCCATCCTCTTCTTCGAATCTCATGTCAGATCTCCGGATATTCACTCTTTTTGAGTTTGAAAGGGACCTCGGGGATCACCTTCTTCAAGGCCACAACTTCATAGAAGTGGTCTTGATGCACCCTTGAGATGAATCTCTCCATCTCCCATGACTCGGAGGTGGAAGCTTTTGCTTTCCCTTTCCTCTTTCTAGAGGTTTCTCCGGCCTTGGATGCCATAAATGGTTATGGAAAAACAAAAAGCAATGCTTTTACCACACCAAACTTAAAAGGTTTGCTTGTCCTCGAGCAAAAGAGGAAAGAAGAGAGTAGAAGAAGAAGAAATAGAGGAGATGGATATGGCTTAGTGGTTCGGCCAAAGGGGGAGAAGTAGTGTTTAGGTTGTGTGAAAATGAAGGAGTGAAGATGGGTTTATATAGGGGTGGAGAGAGGGGTAGGGTTCGGCTTTGGGAGGGTAGGTTTGGGAGGGAAAGTGGTTTGAATTTGAATGGTGAGGTAGGTGGGGTTTTATGAAGGATGAATGTGAGTGGTGGAGAGAAAGATGGGATTTGATAGGTGAGGGGTTTTTGGGGAAGAGTGGTTGAGGTGATTGGTGAATGGGTGAAGAAGAAGAGAGAGGGTGGGGGGTAGGTGGGGATCCTGTGGGGTCCACAGATCCTGAGGTGTCAAGAAAAAGTCATCCCTGCACCAAGTGGCGAGCAAAATTGCTCTCTGTGCCAATTCTGGCGTTAAACGCCGGGCTGGTGCCCATTTCTGGCGTTTAACGCCAGCTTCTTGCCCTTTCCTGGCGTTTAACGCCAGTCTGGTGCCCCTTTCTGGCGTTAAACGCCCAGAATGGTACCAGACTGGGCGTTAAACGCTCATTTGCTGCCCCTTACTGGCGTTTAAACGCCAGCTAGGTCTTCCTCTTGGGTGTGCTATTTTTCTTTCTGTTTTTCATTCTGTTTTTGCTTTTTCAATTGATTTTGTGACTACTCATGATCATCAACCTACAGAAAACATAAAATAACAAAGGAAAATAGATTAAATATAACATTGGGTTGCCTCCCAACAAGCGCTTCTTTAATGTCAGTAGCTTGACAGTGGGCTCTCATGGAGCCTCAAAGATACTCAGAGCAATGTTGGAACCTCCCAACACCAAACTTAGAGTTTGAATGTGGGGGTTCAACACCAAACTTAGAATTTGGTTGTGGCCTCCCAACACCAAACTTAGAGTTTGACTGTGGGGGCTCTGTTTGGCTCTGATTGGAGAGTCTTTCAAGAGCTTCTTCAATGCTCTCTTCATCTTTCATTTTAAAATTTTCCCATTCATGAACCAACATAAATACCTTTGATTCTTTAACGTGGTCGGTTCCTTCGTAAGTGATTTGGAGTTTATCCCAAATCTCTTTAGCGGTTTCACATGTAGAGATCTTCATATAATCATGCTCGTTAAGTGCACAATGAATGAAGTTGATGGCTTTATCATTCATTGCCACTTTCTTCCAATCATCGTCACTATATTCATCTTCTCCTTTCGGTACTTGCTTTGAGACGGAGACTTCTCCTTCTTTAGCGCTTGTTGTCTTTGTTGGAATGTGATTTCCATTCTCAATCACTTTCCAAATTCTCACATCTTGAGAACGGATCCAAATTCTCATCTTATTTTTCCAATAAGAGTAATTTGTTCCGCTAAAAAGAGGAGGTCTAGCGGTTGAGTTACCTTCACTAGTGTTGTTGTTGTTAAAGCTTGTGCTTGCCATGATCTTTTCCCTTAAACGGTTAAGTCTTTCAAAGGGTTAAGCTCTGATGCCACTTGTAGAACCTATGCACAATTACTCAAGAGGGGGGGTGAATTGAGTATTGCAACAACAATGAATCTTTTTGCGAAAGTTAAAGACAATATACAAAAGTGTTATTGTACTAGTATTTTTCCAAGAGCTTAACTCAATTGCTAAGCATTTATAAGGAGCTTTTACTTTCCAATAGACACTAACTCAAATAAATTGATCAAGCTTTTCACCAATCGGACTTAAGCTACTCCTTAAGTACTTACGAAGCTACTTTTCGATCACAATTTATTTGCTCAAAGGTAAAAGACAATAATATTGAAGAGATGAGTTTGGAGAGATGCAAACGCTATTTAGAGTGGTTCGGCACAATCCTTGTCCTACGTCCACTTTCTTTCTCAATCGCAATTGAGAAGTTCCACTATTGCCAAGCTTCAAGGTGCTCGCGCAAAACCTTTTACAATCCGAGTCCTTAGTTTCTAACACCTCACGGTATATGATCACCACTCGTATACTAACCCACTCCACTTAGAGATACCTTCTCTAAGATTTGCCTTGAGTACTTAGTATACCTCTTTGGTATCCTCACCGACTATAGTGTTTATAACTCTTGACTCAACCTTGGAGATCACACTCCAATTTACAAAGTGTACAAGAAAACAATTCTCAAAGAATTGTTGAGATGAAATGAGTACTCTCTAGAAGAGTGTATGATTACAAGTTTAGCACTATTGAACCAATTGATATTGCTCTCTCAAATTGTGTATTATAACACCTTAAAAAATGTGTAGAATGAAAGAATATGAACAATATAGTTTGCAAAAAATCAAGTCTATGAAATAAGGCTTCAATCCATCTATTTATAGACTCCCCAAACCTTAGAAACGTTGGGGAGTTAATGGGATGGAGCCTTTTTGTCAAAACTAGCCGTTTTTTATGTTTTTGAATTATTTGCATCGATGCATAACACTTTGCATCGATGCAAATGTGTCTTTGAAGCTGAAATTTGAATTTTCAGCTAGGTTGCATCGATGCAAACATCTTTGCATCAATTCAACAAGTCGTCGCATGCTTTGCATCGATGCAAGATGAGTGTGCATCGATGCAAACCTTAAAGAATGGCTTAAAATCACTTTAAAATACTTAGGATTGATCTCAAACTTGTTGGAGTCAATTCCTATGCTTTTGTACCTTTGAAAAACAAGTTTTAAACCATTTGGCTAGCATCGAATTGCAAGATGTGCATCAAAACATTTTGTGAGTGTGTGTTGAGAGATTTAGCAATTGGTTCTTAATAAGAAGTTACCTAAGTCCTAAGACACTATACTTGTCTTTAAATGTTGTGGACTTGAGTTTCTTGTTGTTGTTGTGTTGCTTTCAACTCTTCATTCCTCAATGTTGAATGTTGGTTGATCTTTCAACATGCTTGTTCATTCAAGTTGTTTGTTGGTTTGTCTTTCATGTCGTTTGTTGGTTTGTCATTCATCAAAACCTACGAATACAAACTTCGCATACAAGCAACATGATTTACAAGAAGAGTGCTAGGAGGGAGTTCAGTAACTTTCTTACTCAGCTGTCCCACTTGTGCCTCTAAGTTTTTAATGGAGGACCTTGTTTCAGTCATGAAACTTTGAGTGGTTTTGATTAGATCAGAGACCATGGTTGCTAAGTCAGAGTGGCTCTGCTTAGAATTCTCTGTCTGTTGCTGAGAAGATGATGGAAAAGGCTTGCCATTGCTAAACCTGTTTCTTCCACCATTATTATTGTTGAAACCTTGTTGAGGTCTCTGTTGATCCTTCCATGAGAGATTCGGGTGATTTCTCCATGAAGAATTATAGGTGTTTCCATAGGGTTCTCTCATGTAATTCACCTCTTCCATGGAAGGGTTCTCAAGATCATAAGCTTCTTCTTCAGATGAAGCATCCTTAGTACTACCTGGTGCAGCTTGCATTCCAGACAGACTTTGAGAAATCAAATTGACTTGCTGAGTTAATATTTTGTTCTGAGCCAGTATGGCATTCAGAGTATCAATCTCAAGAACTCCTCTCAGCTGATTCGTCCCATTGTTCACAGGATTCCTTTCAGAAGTGTACATGAATTGGTTATTTGCAACCATTTTAATTAGTTCTTGAGCTTCTGTAGGCGTCTTCTTCAGATGAAGAGATCCTCCAGCAGAACTATCCAATGACATCTTGGACAGTTCAGACAGACCATCATAGAAAATACCTATGATGCTCCATTCAGAAAGCATGTCAGAGGGACACTTTCTGATCAATTGTTTGTATCTTTCCCAAGCTTCATAGAGGGATTCTCCTTCCTTCTGTCTGAAGGTTTGGACTTCCACTCTAAGCTTACTCAATTTTTGAGGTGGAAAGAACTTTGCCAAGAAGGCATTGACCAGCTTTTCCCAAGAGTTCAGGCTTTCTTTAGGTTGTGAGTCCAACCATATCCTAGCTCTGTCTCTTACAGCAAAAGGGAATAGCATAAGTCTATAGACCTCAGGGTCAACCCCATTAGTCTTGACAGTGTCACAGATTTGCAAGAACTCAGCTAGAAACTGATGAGGATAATGGAAGTCCATGGAACTTGCAATTCTGTTGCATTAGAGAAACTAATTGAGGCTTAAGCTCAAAGTTGTTTGCTCCAATGGCAGGGATAGAGATGCTTCTCCCATAGAAGTCGGGAGTAGGTGCAGTAAAGTCACCCAGCACCTTCCTTGCATTGTTGGCATTGTTGTTGTTTTCGGCTGTCATGTCTTCTTCTTTGAAGATTTCTGTTAGAACCTCAATAGAGAGTTGTGCCTTAGCTTCTCTTAGCTTTTGCTTCAAGGTCCTTTCAGGTTCAGGGTCAGCCTCAACAAGGATGCTTTTGTCTTTGCTCCTGCTCATATGAAAGAGAAGAGAACAAGAAAATATGGAATCCTCTATATCATAGTATAGAGATTCCTTGAGGTGTCAGAGGAAAAGAAAAATAGACGGAGAGGTAGAATTCGAACTTATCAAGGAAGATGGAGTTCGAATTGTACATCAAAGAACAGTGTTAGTCCATAAATAGAAGGATGTGAGAAGAGGGGAAGAAATTTTCGAAAATTAAGTAAAAGAAAAAAAAAACATTTTGAAAAATACTAGTTGATTTCGAAAACCAAAGGTGAAAAAGAAATCAAGTAATTTTTGAAAAAGATTTTAAAATTAGAAATTAAGAAGATATGATTGAAAACTATTTTGAAAAAGATGTGATTAAAAAGATATGATTGAAAAGTTATGGTTTTAAAGAGATGTGATTGAGAAGATATGATTTGAAAAACAATTTAAAAATATTTGATTTAAAAATTAATGACTTGGCTAACAAGAAAAGATATGATTCAGACATTTAAACCTTTCTCAACAGACAAGGCAACATATTTGAAATGTTGTATCAAATCATTGATTGATAGTAGGTATTTTTGAAAATGGAAAGAAATTGATTTTGAAAACATTTGATTGAAAAGATATGATTTGAAAAAGATTTGATTTTGAAAAATTTTGAAAACTTGAAAAAAAAATTTGAATTAAAAACAGAATCTTCCCTCTTGTGCCATCCTGGCGTTAAACGCCCAGAATGGTATACATTCTGGCGTTTAACGCCCAAAACACTACCCTTTTGGGCGTTAAACGCCAGTTTTCCTTCCTCACTGGGCGTTTTGAACGCCCAGCTTTTTCTGTGTAATTCCTCTGCTGAATGTTCTGAATCTTCAATTCTCTGCATTATTGACTTGAAAAGACTCAAATTGAAAATATTTTTGGATTTTTAATAATGAGGAATGATCAAAATGCAACTAAAATCAAATAACAATGCATGCAAGACACCAAACTTAGCAGTTTGTATACTATTGACACTAACAAAATGAGAATGCATATGAGAAACAACAAAACATTCAAGTCAAGAGAATTTAAAGATCAAAGCAATGCAATCATCAAGAACACCTTGAAGATCACTTTAGACACATGAATGAATGCAAGAAGAACAGAAACATGCAATTGACACCAAACTTAAAATGAGACACTAGACTCAACATACAATATTTTTGGTTTTTATGATTTTGTAAATTTTTTTTGTATTTTTCGAAAATTATATGAAAAAGAAAATAAAGAGGTCCAAATTTTTAATAAGAATTCTAGGAATCATGCAATGTTAGTCTAAAGCTTTAGTCTAAAGGAATTAGACATGGCTAGCCAAGCTTCAGCAGGACATTACATTCAAGAGTTAAATTGATGAGAATCAATCAGCTTTGGTGATGATGAAAACATCACCTTGAAACACAAGAATTCATTCTTAAAAATTCTGACCAAAAATACCTAATCTAAGCAACAAGATGAACCGTCAGTTGTCCAAACCGAAACAATCCCCGGCAACGGCGCCAAAAACTTGGTGCACGAAATTGTGATCTCTTCTTTTCACAACTCAATTAATCCCTAGTAATGGCTCCAAAAACTTGGTGCTCAATACCATGGTATCACAACTTCGCACAACTAACCAGCAAGTGCACTGGGTCGTCCAAGTAATAAACCTTATGCGAGTAAGGGTCGATCCCACGGAGATTGTTTGTATGAAGCAAGCTATGGTCACCTTGTAAATCTTAGTCAGGCAGATTCAAATGGTTATGAATGATATATGAATAAAGCATAGAGTAAAGATAGAGATACTTATGCAATTCATTGGTGAGAACTTCAGATAAGCGAATGGAGATGCTTTGTCCCTTCCGTCTCTCTGCTTTCCTAATGTCTTCATCCAATCCTTCTTACTCCTTTCCATGGTAAGCTGTATGTTGGGCATCACCGTTGTCAGTGGCTACAGTCCCGTCCTCTCAGTGAAAATGTTCAACGCACCCTGTCACGGCACGGTTAATCATCTGTCGGTTCTCAATAAGGTTGGAATAGAATCCATTGATTCTTTTGCGTCTGTCACTAACGCCCAGCCTTCAGGAGTTTGAAGCTTGTCACAGTCATTCAATCATTGAATCCTACTCAGAATACCACAGACAAGGTTTAGACCTTCCGGATTCTCTTGAATGCCGCCATCAATTCTAGCTTATACCACGAAGATTCCGATTAAGAAATCCAAGAGATATCCACCCAATCGAAGCTAGAACGGAGGTGGTTGTCAGTCACACGTTCATATGTGCAAATAATGATGAGTGTCACGGATCATCACATTCATCAAGTTGAAGAACAAGTGATATCTTAGAACAAGAACAAGCTGAATTGAATAGAAGAACAATAGTAATTGCATTAATACTCGAGGTACAGCAGAGCTCCACACCTTAATCTATGGTGTGTAGAAACTCCACCGTTGAAAATACATAAGAACAAGGTCTAGGCATGGCCGAATGGCCAGCCTCCCAATGATCTAAGAACTAGACGTCCAAAGATTATCAAAAGATCTAAAATGATCCAAAGATGAAAAATACAATAGTAAAAGGTCCTATTTGTAGAGAACTAGTAACCTAGGGTTTACAGAAATGAGTAAATGACATAAAAATCCACTTCCGGGCCCACTTGGTGTGTTCTTGGGCTGAGCATTGAAGCATTTTCGTGTAGAGACTTCTCTTGGAGTTAAACGCCAGCTTTTATGCCAGTTTGGGCGTTTAACTCCCATTCTTGTGTCAGTTCCGGCGTTTAACGCCGGGCATTCTTGAGCTGATTTGGAACGCCGATTTGGGCCATCAAATCCTAGGCAAAGTATGGACTATTATATATTGCTGGAAAGCCCAAGATGTCTACTTTTCAACGCCGTTAAGAGCGCATCAATTGGGCTTCTGTAGCTCCAGAAAATCCACTTTGAGTGCAGGGAGGTCAGAATCCAACAGCATCTGCAGTCCTTTTCAGCCTCTGAATCAGATTTTTGCTCAAGTCCCTCAATTTCAGCCAGAAAATACCTGAAATCACAAAAAAACACACAAACTCATAGTAAAGTCCAGAAAAGTGATTTTTAACTAAAAACTAATAAAAATATAATAAAAACTAACTAAAACATACTAAAAACATACTAAAAACAATGCCAAAAAGCGTATAAATTATCCGCTCATCAGGCGCCAAAAACTTGGTGCACGAAATTGTGATCATCAATGGCGCCATCAACATGGTACGCTCAATTGAAATCTCAACTCTTTATCACAACTTCACACAACTAACCAGCAAGTGCACTGGGTCGTCCAAGTAATAAACCTTACGCGAGTAAAGGTCGATCCCACGGAGATTGTTGGTATGAAGCAAGCTATGGTCACCTTGTAAATCTTAGTCAGGCAGATTCAAATAGTTATGAATGATATATGAATAAAGCATAGAGATAGAGATACTTATGTAATTCATTGGTGAGAATTTCAGATAAGCGTATGGAGATGCTTTGTCCCTTCCGTCTCTCTACTTTCCTACTCTCTTCATCCAATCCTTCTTACTCCTTTCCATGACAAGCTGTATGTTGGGCATCACCGTTGTCAGTGGCTACAATCCCGTCCTCTCAATGAAAATGTTCAACGCACCCTGTCACGGCACGGCTAATCATTTGTCGGTTCTCAATCAGGTTGGAATAGAATCCATTGATTCTTTTGCGTCTGTCACTAACGCCCAGCCTTCAGGAGTTTGAAGCTCGTCACAGTCATTCAATCATTGAATCCTACTCAGAATACCACAGACAAGGTTTAGACCTTCCAGATTCTCTTGAATACCGCCATGAATTCTAGCTTATACCACGAAGATTCCGACTAAGGAATCCAAGAGATATCCACTCAAGCCTTGTTTGCTTGTAGAACGGGAGTGGTTGTCAGGCACGCGTTCATAAGTGAAAATGATGATGAGCGTCACATAATCATCACATTCATCAAGTTCTTGAGTGCGAATGAATATCTTGGAATAAGAACAAGCTGAATTGAATAGAAGAACAATAGTAATTGCATTAATACTCGAGGTACAGCAGAGCTCCACACCTTAATCTATGGTGTGTAGAAACTCCATCGTTGAAAATACATAAGAACAAGGTCTAGGCATGGCCGTGAGGCCAGCCTCCCAGTAATCTAAGAACTAGACGTCCAAAGATGATCAAAAGATCGAAAAT
Source organism: Arachis stenosperma (assembly GCF_014773155.1). Taxonomy (NCBI): domain Eukaryota; kingdom Viridiplantae; phylum Streptophyta; class Magnoliopsida; order Fabales; family Fabaceae; genus Arachis; species Arachis stenosperma. Next base: position 112,246,763 of record NC_080378.1, read on the forward strand.
GATCCAAAGATGAAAATACAATAGCAAAAAGGTCCTATATGTAGAGAACTAGTAGCCTAGGGTTTACAGAAATGAGTAAATGACATAAAAATCCACTTCCGGGCCCACTTGGTGTGTGCTTGGGCTGAGCATTCAAGCTTTCATGTGTAGAGACTTTTCTTGGAGTTAAACGCCAGCTTTTATGCCAGTTTGGGCGTTTAACTCCCATTCTTGTGCCAGTTCCGGCGTTTAATGCCGGGCAGTTTTGAGCTGATTTGAAACGCCGGTTTGGGCCATCAAATCTCGGGCAAAGTATAGACTATTATACATTTCTGGAAAGCCCAGGATGTCTACTTTCCAACGCCATTGAGAACGTGCCAATTGGGCTTCTATAGCTCCAGAAAATTTACTTCGAGTGCAGGGAGGTCAGAATCCAACAGCATCTGCAGTCCTTTTTAGTCTCTGAATCAGATTTTTGCTCAAGTCCCTCAATTTCAGCCAGAAAATACCTGAAATCACAGAAAAACACACAAACTCATAGTAAAGTCCAGAAAAGTGAATTTTAAAAACTCATAATAAAAATATACTAAAAACTAACTAAAACATACTAAAAACATACTAAAAACAATGCCAAAAAGCGTACAAATTATCCGCTCATCACTAACTTATACCATGAAGATTCTAATATCTCGGGCTCGGTCCCCTGTATTAGATATCTAAGAGATATTCATTCTAGCTTATTTCATGTAGAACGGAAGTGTTTGTCAGGCACGCGTTCATAAGGGAGAATGATGATGAGCGTCACACATAATCATCACCTTCATCACGTTCTTGGGTGCGAATGGATATCTTAGAAGCGAAATAAGATGAATTGAATAGAAAACAGTAGTACTTTGCATTAATCTTTGAGGAACAGCAGAGCTCCACACCTTAATCTATGGAGTGTAGAAACTCTACCGTTGAAAATACATAAGTGAAGGTCTAGGCATGGCCGAGATGGCCAGCCTCCAATGTCTAAGGACTAAACGTTCCAAAGATGTAAATACAATAGTAAAAAGTCCTATTTATACTAGACTAGCTACTAGGGTTTACAGAAGTAAGTAATTGATGCAGAAATCCACTTACGGGGCCCACTTGGTGTGTGATTGGGCTGATCTTGAAGTTTACACGGCAGAGGCTTCTTTTGGAGTTGAACGCCAAGTTGTAACGTGTTTTGGCGTTCAACTCTGGTTCGTGACGTGTTTCTGGCGTTTAACTCCAGAATGCAGCATAGAACTGGCGTTCAATGCCCTTTTGCATCGTCTAAACTCAGCAAAGTATGGACTATTATATATTGACGGAAATCCCTGGATGTCTAATTTTCAACACCGTTGAGAGCGCGCCATTTGGAGTTCTGTAGCACCAGAAAATTCACTTTGAGTGCAGGGAGGTCAGAATCCAACAGCATCAGCAGTCCTTCTTCAACCTCTGAATCTGATTTTTGCTCAAGTCCCTCAATTTCAGCCAGAAAATACCTGAAATCACAGAAAAACACACAAACTCATAGTAAAGTCCAGAAATGTGAATTTAACATAAAAACTAATAAAAATATCCCTAAAAGTAACTAGATCCTACTAAAAACATACTAAAAATAATGCCAAAAAGCATATAAATTATCCGCTCATCACAACACCAAACTTAAATTGTTGCTTGTCCCCAAGCAACTGAAAATCAAATAGGATAAAAAGAAGAGAATATACTATAAATTCCAAACTATCAATGAAACATAGCTCCAATCAAATGAGCGGGACTTGTAGCTTTTTGCCTCTTGAATAGTTTTGGCATCTCACTTTATCCATTGAAGTTCAGAATGATTGGCATCTATAGGAACTCAGAGTTCAGATAGTGTTATTGATTCTCCTAGTTCAGTATGTTGATTCTTGAACACAGCTACTTTATGAGTCTTGGCCGTGGCCCTAAGCACTTTGTTTTCCAGTATTACCACCGGATACATAAATGCCACAGACACATAACTGGGTGAACCTTTTCAGATTGTGACTCAGCTTTGCTAAAGTCCCCAATTAGAGGTGTCCAGGGTTCTTAAGCACACTCTTCTTTTTGCTTTGGACCTTGACTTTAACCGCTCAGTCTCAAGTTTTCACTTGACACCTACACGCCACAAGCACATGGTTAGGGACAGCTTGGTTTAGCCGCTTAGGCCAGGATTTTATTCCTTTAGGCCCTCCTATCCACTGATGCTCAAAGCCTTGGGATCCTTTTTATTACCCTAGCCTTTTGGTTTAAGGGCTATTGGCTTTTTGCTCTTGCCTTTTGGTTTTAAGAACTTTGGCTTTTTCTGCTTGCTTTTTCTCTTTTTTTTTCGCCATTTTTTTCGCATATTTTTTCTGCAAGCTTTGTATTCACTGATTTTTCATGCTTCAAGAATCATTTTTATGATTTTTCAGATCATCAAATAACATGCCTCCTTGTCATCATTCTTTCATGAGCCAACATATTTAACATTCTTAAACATCAAGTTCAAAAGACATATGCACTGTTCAAGCATTCATTCATAAAACAAAAAGTATTGTCACCACATCAATATAATTAAACTAAATTCAAGGATAAATTTGAAACTCATGTACTTCTTGTTCTTTTGAATTAAAACATTTTTCATTTAAGAGAGGTGATGGATTCATAGGACATTCATAACTTTAAGACATAGTTACTAACTACTAATGATCATGTAATGAAGACACAAACATAGATAAGCACATAACATAGAAAACGAAAAACAGAAAAAATAAGAACAAGGAATGAATCCACCTTAGTGATGGTGGCGTTTCCTTCTTGAGGAACCAATGATGTCCTTGAGCTCTTCTATGTCTCTTCCTTGTCTTTGTTGCTCCTCCCTCATTGCTTTTTGATCTTCTCTTATTTCATGAAGGATGATGGAGTGCTCTTGATGTTCCACCCTTAGTTGTCCCATGTTGGAACTTAATTCTCCTAGGGAGGTGTTGATTTGCTCCCAATAGTTTTGTGGAGGAAAATGCATTTGAGGCATCTCCGGGATCTCATGGTGATGAGCTTCATACGCCTCTTGAGCTCCATGAATGGGCTCTCTTGCTTGCTCCATCTTTTTCTTAGTGATGGGCTTGTCCTCTTTAATGAGGATATCTCCCTCTATGTCAATCCCAGCCGAATTGCATAGGTGGCAAATGAGGTGAGGAAAGGCTAACCTTGCCATAGTGGAGGACTTGTCAGCCACCTTGTAGAGTTCTTGAGGTATAATCTCATGAACTTCCACCTCTTCTCCAATCATGATGCTATGGATCATGATGGCCCGGTCTATAGTAACTTCAGACCGGTTGCTAGTGGGAATGATTGAGCATTGAATGAACTCCAACCATCCTCTAGCTATAGGCTTGAGGTCCAATCTTCTTAGTTGAACCGGCTTGCCTTTGGAGTCAATCTTCCATTGAGCTTCTTCCACACATATGTCCATGAGTACTTGGTCCAACCTTTGATCAAAGTTGACTCTTCTTGTGTAGGGGCGTGCGTTTTCTTCCATCATTGGCAAGTTGAACGCCAGCCGTACATTTTTCGGACTAAAATCTAAGTATTTCCCCCGAACCATGGTAAAATAATTCTTTGGATTCGGGTTCTTACTTTGATCATGATTCTTAGTGATCCATGTGTTTGCATAGAACTCTTGAACCATTAGGATTCCGACTTGTTGAATGGGGTTGGTTAGAACTTCCCAACCTCTTCTTTGGATCTCATGTCGGATCTCCGGATACTCATTTCTCTTGAGTTTGAAAGGGACCTCGGGGATCACCTTCTTCTTGGCCACAACATCATAGAAGTGGTCTTGATGGGCTTTGGAGATGAATCTTTCCATCTCCCATGACTCGGAGGTGGAAGCTTTTGTCTTCCCTTTCCCTTTTCTAGAGGTTTTTCCGGTCTTAGGTGCCATCAATGGTAATGGAAAAACAAAAAGCTTATGCTTTTACCACACCAAACTTAGAATATTGCTCGCCCTCGAGCAAAAGAAGAAAGAAAAGAAGAAGAGGAAGAAGATATGGAGAGAGAGAGAGAGAGGGTTGTGTTTCGGCCAAAAAAGGAAAGAGAGGGTTGTGTTGTGTGAATTTGAAGTAGAATGGAGGGGTTTATATAGTGGAGGGAGGGGGGTTAACGTTCGGCCATATGGGGTAGGTTCGGGTGGGGAAGTGATTTTGAATTTTGAAGGTGGGTGGGGTTTATGGGGAAGAGTGGATGGATGTGAGTGGTGAAAAGGTAATAGGGAAGAGAGATTGAGGTGATATAGGATTATGAGGAGGAAAGGTGAGTGGAGGTAGGTGGGGATCCTGTGGGGTCCACAGATGCTGAGATGATCCTGTGGGGTCCACAGATCCTGAGGTGTCAAGGATTCACATCCCTGCACCATTTAGGCATGTAAAATGCCTTTGCATGCAATTCTGGCGTTTAAACACCGAATTGATGCTTGTTCTGGGCGTTGAACGCTAGTTCTATGCTTGTTTCTGGCGTTCAGCGCCAACTCTTCCCAGGGTGCATTCCTGGCATCTGAACGCCAAGATGTTGCTTGTTTCTGGCGTTCAACGCCAGATCCATGCTCTGTTCTGGCGTTGAACGCCAGCCAGATGCTCCTTACTGGCGTTTAAACGCCAGTAAGTCCTTCCTTCAAGGTGTGATTTTTCTTTTGCTGTTTTTGATTCTGTTTTTAATTTTTGTGTTTATTTTGTGATTCCACATGATCATGAACCAAATTAAACATGAAAAACAATAAAAATAAAAATAAAATTAGATAAATAAAAATTGGGTTGCCTCCCAACAAGCGCTTCTTTAATGTCAATAGCTTGACAGTGAGCTCTCATGGAGTCTCACAGATGTTCAGAGCATTGTTGAGACTTTCCAACACCAAACTTAGAGTTTGGATATGGGAGTTCAACACCAAACTTAGAGTTTGGTTGTGGCCTCCAACACCAAACTTAGAGTTTGACTGTGGGGGCTTTAGTTGACTCTGTAGTGAGTGCTTCTTCTCCATGGTTACAGAAGGAGAACCTTGAGTCTTAAACACAAGGTTGTCCTCATTTAGTTGAAGGATCAATTCTCCTCTGTCCATATCAATCATAGTTCTTGCTGTGGCTAGGAAGGGTCTTCCAAGGATGATGGATTCATCCTCATCCTTCCCAGTATCCAGGATTATGAAATCAGCAAGGATGTAAAGGCCTTCAACCTTCACTAACATGTCCTCTACTTGTCCATAAGCTATTTTCATGGATTTGTCTGCCATCTCTAATGAGAAATTGGCCTCCTGTACCTCAAGGGTTCTTAGTTTCTCTATTACAGAGAGGGGCATGAGGTTTATTCCTGAACCAAGGTCACACAGAGCCTTAAAGATCATGGTGCCTATGGTACAAGGTATTATGAACTTTCCAGGATCCTGTCTCTTCTGAGGCAATGTCAGTTGATCCAGATCACTTAGTTCATTGATGAGCAAGAGAGGTTCATCTTCCCAAGTCTCATTACCAAATAATTTGGCATTCGGCTTCATGATTACACCAAGGTACTTAGCAACTTGCTCTTCAGTAACATCCTCATTCTCTTCAGAAGAGGAATACTCATCAGAGCTCATGAAGGGCATAAGGAGGTTCAATGGAATCTCTATGGTCTCTAGATGAGCCTCAGAGTCCTTTGGTTCCTCAAAGGAAAACTCCTTGTTGATCACTGGACATCCCAGGAGGTCTTCCTCACTGGGATTCACGTCCTCTTCCTCCCCTGTAGGTTCGGCCATATTGGGTATATCAATGGCCTTGCACTCTCTCTTTGGATTCTCTTTTGTATTGCTTGGGAGAGTACTATGAGGTGTTTCAATGATTCTCTTTCTCAGCTGGCCCACTTGTGCCTCCAAATTTCTTATGGGGGACCTTGTTTCACTCATGAAACTTAAAGTGGCCTTGGACAGATCAGAGACTAAGTTTGCTAAATTAGAGGTATTTTATTCAGAATTCTCTGTCTGTTGCTAAGAAGATGATGGAAAAGGCTTGCTATTGCTAAACCTGCTTCTTCCACCATTGTTAAAGCCTTGTTGAGGCTTTTGTTGATCCTTCCATGAGAAATTTGGATGATATCTCCATGATGAATTATAGGTGTTTCCATAAGGTTCACCCATGTAATTTACCTCTGCTATTGCAGGGTTATCAGGATCATAAGCTTCTTCTTCAGAAGATGCCTCTTTAGTACTGTTGGATGCATTTTGCCATCCATTCAGACTTTGGAAAATCATGTTGACTTGCTGAGTCAACACTTTGTTCTGAGCCAATATGGCATTCAGAGCATCAATTTCAAGAACTCTCTTCTTTTGAGGCGTCCCATTATTCATGAAATTTCTCTCAGAAGTATACATGAATTGATTATTTGTAACCATGTCAATAAGTTCTTGAGCTTTTGCAGACGTTTTCTTTAGGTGAATGGATCCATCTGCAGAATGGTCCAGTGACATCTTTGAGAACTCAGACAGACCATAATAGAATATATCCAAAATGGTCCATTCTGAAAGCATGTCAGGTGGACACCTTTTGGTCATCTGCTTGTATCTTTCCCAAGCTTCATAGAGGGATTCACCATCTTTTTGTTTGAAGGTCTGAACATCCACTCTAAGCTTGCTCAGCTTTTGAGGAGGAAAGAACTTAGTCAAGAAGGCCGTGACCAACTTATCCCAAGAGTTCAGGCAATCTTTAGGTTGAGAGTCCAACCATAATCTAGCTCTGTCTCTTACAGCAAAAGGGAAAAGCATGAGCCTGTAGACTTCAGGATCTACTCCATTAGTCTTAACAGTCTCACAAATCTGCAGGAACTCAGTTAAAAACTGATAGGGATCTTCTGATGGAAGTCCATGGAATTTGCAGTTCTGTTGCATTAGAGCAACTAATTGAGGTTTCAGCTCAAAATTGTTTGCTCCAATGGTAGGGATTGAGATGCTTCTTCCATCAAACTTGGAAGTAGGTGTAGTATAATCACCAAGCATCCTCCTTGCATTATTATTATTTTCGGCTGCCATCTCCTCTTCTTTTTCGAAAATTCCTGTAAGGGTGTCTCTGGATTGTTGTATTTTAGCTTCTCTTAATTTCCTTTTCAGAATCCTTTCAGGTTCAGGGTCTGCTTCAACAAGAATGTTCTTGTCCTTGCTCCTGCTCATATGAAAAAGAAGGGAACAGAAAATAATAACAGGGATCCTTTTTACCACAGTATAGAGGTTCCCTTGTGTGAGTAGAAGAAAAGAAGAAAAAGAATGAAGAAGAGAAGAATTCGAACTCAGAGGAGAAGAGGGGGTTCGAATTTTTGGGTGAGGAGAAGTGTTAGTAGATGAATAAAGATGAGGGAGATGGAATTTTGAAAATTAAATTTGAAATTAAATTAAAATTAAAACAATTAGTTAATTAAAAAGGAAATTTGAAAAAAAGAGGGAAGTATTTTCGAAAATTAGTGAGAGAGATTTAGTTAGGTAGTTTTGAAAAAGATAAGAATCAAACAAAAATTAAAGTGGTTAATTGAAAAAGATTTGAAAACCAAATTTGAAAAGATAAAATTGAAATTTGAAAAAGATATTATTGAAACAAAAAGATAAGATTGATTGAAAAAGATAAGAAGTTAGAAAAGATTTTTTAAAATCAAATTTTTGAAAAAGATATTACTTAAAAAGATATGATAGAAAGATATGATTAGAATTAGTTTGAAAAAGATTTGAATTTTAAAATCAAAATTAATGACTTGACTCACAAGTAATCACAAGATATGATTCTAGAACTTAAAGTTTGAATCTTTCTTAACAAGCAAGTAACAAACTTGAAATTTTTGAATCAAAACATTAATTGTTGATATTATTTTCGAAAATTATGAGATAAAGATAAGAAAAAGATTTTTGGAAAATATTTTTAAAATTTTCAAAAATAAATAAGAAAAATGAAAAATATTTGATTTTTGAAAAAGATAAGATTTTCAAATTGAAAATTTGATTTGACTCATAAGAAACAATTAGATTTTAAAAAATTTTTGAAAAAGTCTATCAAATTTTCGAACTTTATGAGAAGAAAAAGGGGAAAATATTTTTTGATTTTTGAATTTTTAATGATGAAAGAAAAAAACAACAAAAAGACTCAATGCATGAAAATTTTGGATCATAACAAATGATGCATGCAAGAACACTATGAATGTCAAGATGAACACCAAGAACACTTTGAAGATCAAGATGAACATCAAGAACTTATTTTTGAAAATTTTTAAGAAAAGAAAGACATGCAAGACACCAAACTTAGAAATTTGCAATGCTTGGACTTTAACAAACGAAAAATGCACATGAAAAACAAGAAAAGACACAAAACAAGAAAATTTAAAGATCAAACAAGAAGACTTACCAAGAACAACTTGAAGATCATGAAGAACACTATGAATGCATGAATTTTCGAAAAATACATAAATTTTTAGAAAAATGCAATTGACACCAAACTTAAAAATTGACTCAAGACTCAAACAAGAAACATAAAAATATTTTTGATTTTATGATTTTATGAATTTTTTTTGGTATTTTTTTTCTGAAATTTATTTAAAAAGAAAAATAAGGATTTCAAAATTTTTAATATGAATTCCAGGAATCTTGCACTCTTAGTCTAAAGCTTCAGTCCAGGAATTAGACATGGCTCACTAGCCAGCCAAGCTTTCATTGAAAGCTCCGGTCCAAAACACTAGATATGGCCAATGGCCAGCCAAGCTTCAGCATGTAAATCAGTCATACAATAACAAATTTGATTAGCAACAACTAGTTTGCTCTTATGATGATGATTTGGAAGCCTCAGTCCAAATGAATTAGACATGGCTTTACAGCCAGCCAGGCTTCAACGTGCTTCATAAAACTATAGAATTCATTCTTAAAAATTCTGAAGAAAAATATATTTTTGAAAATAGAAAATTTTTTTTTAAATTTTTCGAAAATTAAGAGAATAAAAACAAAATCTTAAAATTAAAATAAAGTTACCTAATCTGAGCAACAAGATGAACCGTCAGTTGTCCAAACTCGAACAATCCCCAGCAACGGCGCCAAAAACTTGGTGCACGAAATTGTGATCTCGAACAATCCCCGGCAACGGTGCTAAAAACTCAGTACGCACGTTCTTAATCTCAAATTCTTTTTCGTTCACAACTTCGATACAACTAACCAGCAAGTGCACTAGGTCGTCCAAGTAATAAAACCTTACGTGAGTAAGGGTCAATCCCACGGAGATTGTTGGTATGAAGCAAGCTATGGTCATCTTGTAAATCTCAGTCAGGCGGATATTAAATGGGTATAGAGTTTTCGAAAATAAATAATAAATAAATAAACATAAAATAAAGATAGAAATACTTATGTAATTCATTGGTGAGAATTTCAGATAAGCGTATAGAGATGCTTTCGTCCCTCTGAACTTCTGCTTTCCTACTGTCTTCATCCAATCAATCCTACTCCTTTCCATGGCAAGCTTTATATAGGGCATCACCGTTGTCAATGGCTACATCCCATCCTCTTTGTGAAAATGGTCCAAATGCTCTGTCATGGCACGGCTAATCATCTAGAGGTTCTCGATCATACTGGAATAGGATTTACTATCCTTTTGCGTCTGTCACTACGCCCAGCACTCGTGAGTTTGAAGCTCGTCACAGCCATCCCTTCCCGGATCCTACTCGGAATACCACAGACAAGATTTAGACTTTCTGGATCTCAAGAATGGCCATCCATGGGTTCTAACTTATCCCACGGAGATTCTAATATCTCGGACTCGGTCCCCTGTATTAGATATCTAAGAGATATTCATTCTAGCTTGTTGCATGTAGAACGAAGTGTTTGTCAGGCACGCGTTCATAAGTGAGAATGATGATGAGCGTCACATAATCATCACATTCATCATGTTCTTGGGTGCGAATGGATATCTTAGAAGCGGAATAAGTTGAATTGAATAGAAAAATAGTAGTACTTTGCATTAATTCATGAGGAACAGCAGAGGTCCACACCTTAATTTATGGAGTGCAGAAATTCTACCATTGAAAATACATGAGTGAAGATAGTCTAGGCATGGCCGAATGGCCAGCCTCCAATGTCTAAGGACTAAACGTTCCAAAGATGTAAATACAATAGTAAAAAGTCCTATTTATACTAGACTAGCTACTAGGGTTTACAGAAGTAAGTAATTGATGCAGAAATCCACTTCCCGGGCCCACTTGGTGTGTGCTTGAGCTGAGCTTGAAGTTTACACATGCAGAGGCTTCTTTTGGAGTTGAACACCAAGTTGTAACGTGTTTTTGGTGTTCAACTCTGATTCGTGACGTGTTTCTGACGTTTAACTCCAGAATGCAGCGTAGAACTGGCGTTCAACGCCCTTTTGCGTCCTCTAAACTCGGGCAAAGTATGGAATATTATATATTGCTGGAAAGCCCTGGATGTCTACTTTCCAACGCCGCTGAGAGCGCACCATTTGGAGTTCTGTAACTCCAGAAAGTCCACTTTGAGTGCAGGGAGGTCAGAATCCAACAGCATCAGCAGTCCTTCTTCAACCTCTAAATCTGATTTTTGCTCAAGTCCCTCAATTTCAGCCAAAAAATACCTGAAATCATAGAAAAATACACAAACTCATAGTAAAGTCCAGAAATGTGAATTTAGCATAAAAACTAATAAAAACATCCCTAAAAGTAACTAGATCCTACTAAAAACATACTAAAAACAATGCCAAAAAACGTATAAATTATCCGCTCATCAATGATCCATAGTATCATGATTGGGGAGGAAGTGGAAGTTCATGAGATTATACCTCAAGAACTTTACAAGGTAGCTGACAAGTCCTCTCCTTTGACAAGGTTAGCCTTCCCTCATCTCATTTGTCACCTCTGCAATTCAGCTGGAATTGACATAAAGGAAGACATCCTCATTGATGAGGATAAACCCATCACTAAGAAAAGGATGGAGCAAACAAGAGAACCCACTCAAGGACCTCAACAAGAGCATGAGGAAATTCCTCATCATGAAATCCCTGAGATGCCTCAAGGAATGCACTTTCCTCCACAAAACTATTGGGAGCAAATTAACACCTCCCTAGGAGAATTAAGTTCCAATATGGGACAACTAAGGGTGGAGCACCAAGAGCATTCCATCCTCCTCCATGAAATTAGAGAAGACCAAAGAGTCATGAGGGAGGAGCAACAAAGGCAAGGAAGAGACATTGAGGAGCTCAAGCACTCCATAAGATCTTCAAGAGGAAGAACAAGCCGCCATCACTAAGGTGGACCTGTTCTTTAACTTTCTTGTTCTTATTTTTCTGCTTTTCAAAAATTATGCTTTATGTTTATCTATGTTTGTGTCTTTACTGCATGATCATTAGTGTCTAAGTGTCTATGCCTTAAAGCTATGAATGTCCTATGAATCTATCACCTTTCTTAAATGAAAAATGTTTTAAATACAAAATAACAAGAAGTACATGAATTTCGAATTCATCCTTGAGATTAGTTTGATTATTTTGATGTGGTGACAATACTTTTTGTTTTCTGAATGAATGCTTGAACAGTGCATATTTTTGATATTGTTGTTCATGAATGTTAAAATTGTTGGCTCTTGAAAGAATAATGAAAAGGAGAAATTTATTGATGATCTAAAAAATCATAAAATTGATTCTTGAAGCAAGAAAAAGCAGTGAATAGAAAAAAAAAGAGAAAAAGAAAAGGAAAAAAAACAAGCAGAAAAAGCCAATAGCGCTTTAAACCAAAAGGCAAGGGTAAAAAGGATCCAAGGCTTTGAGCATTAATGGATAGGAGGGCCCAAAAGAATAAAATCCTGGCCTAAGTGGCTAAACCAAGCTGTCCCTAACCATGTGCTTGTGGCGTGAAGGTCTCAAGTGAAAACTTGAGACTAAGAGGTTAAAGTCGTGATCCAAAGCAAAAAGAGTGTGCTTAAGAGCGCTGGACACCTCTAACTGGGGACTTTAGCAAAGCTGAGTCACAATCTGAAAAGGTTCACCCAGTTATGTGTCTGTGGCATTTATGTATCCGGTGGTAATACTGGAAAACAAAATGCTTAGAGCCACGGCCAAGACTCATAAAGTAGCTGTGTTCAAGAATCAACATACTGAACTAAGAGAATTAATAACACTATCTAAATTCTGAGTTCCTATGGATGCCAATCATTCTAAACTTTAAAGGATAAAGTGAGATGCCAAAACTGTTCAGAAGCAAAAAGCTACTAGTCCCGCTCATCTAATTGGAGCTAAGTTTCATTGATATTCTAGAATTTATAGTATATTCTCTTCTTTTTATCCTATTTGATTTTCAGTTTTTTGGGGACAAGCAACAATTTAAGTTTGGTGTTGTGATGAGCGGATAATTTATACGCTTTTTGGCATTGTTTTTAGGTAGTTTTCAGCATGTTTTAGTTAGTTTTTAGTATATTTTTTATTATTTTTTAAATAAAAATTATATTTCTGGACTTTACTATGAGTTTGTGTATTTTTCTGTGATTTCAGGTATTTTCTGGCTGAAATTGAGGGATCTGAGCAAAAATCTGATTCAGAGGCTGAAAAAGGACTACAGATGCTGTTGGATTCTGACCTCCCTGCACTCGAAGTGGATTTTCTGGAGCTACAGAAACCCAATTGGCAGCCCTTAATCGTGTTGGAAAGTAGACATCCTGGGCTTTCCAGCAATATATAAAAGTCCATACTTTGCCCGAGATTTGATGGGTCAAACTGGCGTCAAAACGCCAACTTTCTACCCTATTCTGGAGTTAAACGCCAGAACTGGCATAAAAGTTGGAGTTAAACGCCCAAACTGGCACAAAAGATGGCGTTTAACTCCAAGAAAAGTCTCTACATGTGAAAGCTTCAATGCTCAGCCCAAGCACACACCAAGTGGGCCCGGAAGTGGATTTCTACATCAGTTACTCATTTCTGTAAACCCTAGGCTACTAGTTTTCTATAATTAGGACCTTTTACTATTGTATTTTCATCTTGGAATCTTTAATTCATCTTTGATTAGTCTTATGCTATCTTAGACCTCCATGGGAGGCTAGCCACTCGGCCATGTCTACCCTATTATCACTTATATATTTTCAATGGTGGAGTTTCTACACCCCATAGATTAAGGTGTGGAGCTCTGCTGTCCTTCATGAGTTAATGCAATTACTATTGTTTTTTATTCAATCCAAGCTTATTCTTGTTCTAAGATATTCATTCGCACCCAAGGACATGATGAATGTGATGATTATTGATGAGCGGATAATTTATACGCTTTTTTGCATTGTTTTTAGGTAGTTTTTAGTAAGTTCAAGCTACTTTTAGGGATGTTTTCATTAGTTTTTATGCTAAATTCACATTTCTGGACTTTACTATGAGTTTGTGTGTTTTTCTGTGATTTCAGGTAATTTCTGGCTGAAATTGAGGGACTTGAGCAAAACTCTGAAAAAGGCTGACAAAAGGATTGCTGATGCTGTTGGAATCTGACCTCCCTGCACTCGAAATCGATTTTCTGGAGCTACAGAACTCCAAATGGCGCGCTCTCAACGGTGTTAGAAAGTAGCCGTCCAGAGCTTTCCAGCAATATATAATAGTTCATACTTTATCGGAAATTGACGACGTAAATTGGCGTTGAACGCCGAGTACATGCTGCTGTCTGGAGTTAAACGCCAGAAACACGTCATGATCCCGAGTTGAATGCCCAAAACACGTTATAACTTGGAGTTCAACTCCAAGAGAAGCCTCAACTCGTGGATAGATCAAGCTCAGCCCAAGCATACACCAAGTGGGCCCCGGAAGTGGATTTATGCATCAATTACTTACTCATGTAAACCCTAGTAGCTAGTCTAGTATAAATAGGATAATTTACTATTGTATTAGACATCTTTTGACAGTTTAATCTTTTGACTGTTTAGTCTTTGATCATTCGGTCTTTTGATCATTCAGGGGGCTGGCCATTCGGCCATGCCTGAACCTTTCACTTATGTATTTTCAACGGTGGAGTTTCTACACACCATAGATTAAGGGTGTGGAGCTCTGCTGTACCTCAAGTTTCAATACAATTACTATTACTTTTTATTCAATTCTCTTTTATTCTTATTCCAAGATATACGTTGCACTTCAACTTGATGAATGTGATGATCCGTGACACTCATCATCATTCTCACCTATGAACGCGCGTGACTGACAACCACTTCCGTTCTACTCTAGGCCGGGCGCATATCTCTTAGATTCCCCAACAGAATCTTCGTGGTATAAACTAGATAGATGGCGGCATTCATGGGGATCTGGAAAGTCTAACCTTGTCTGTGGTATTCCGAGAAGGATCCCGGGAATCCGGAAAGTCTAACCTTGTCCGTGGTATTCCGAGTAGGATTCCGGTATTGAATGAGTGTGACGAGCTTCAAACTCCTGAAGGCTGGGCGTGATGACAAACGCAAAAGAATCAAGGGATTCTACTCCAACCTGATTGAGAACCGACAGATGATTAGCCGTGCTGTGACAGAGCATTTGGACCATTTTCACTGAGAGGATGGGATGTAGCTATCAACAAGGGTGATGCCTCCAGACGATTAGCCGTGCAGTGACAGCGCATAGGACCATTTTCCCGAGAGGATTAAAAGTAGCCATTGATGATGGTGATGCCCTACATACAGCTTGCCATGGAAAGGAGTAAGAAGGATTGGAGGAATGTAATAAGAAAGTAGAAATACAAGAGGAGCACAGCATCTCCACACGCCTATCTGAAATTCCCACTATTGATTTACATAAGTATTTCTATCCCTTTTTATTTTCTATTTATTATTAATTTTCAAAACCCATAACCATTGAATCTGCCTGACTGAGATTTACAAGGTGACCATAGCTTGCTTCATACCAACATCTCTATGGGATCGACCCTTACTCACGTAAGGTATTACTTGGATGACCCAGTACACTTGCTGGTTAAGTTGAACGGAGTTGTGAGCTTCTCTAACAGTGCCTGGAACTCTTTTATCACAATTTCGTCCACCAAGTTTTTGGCGCCGTTGCCGGGGATTGTTCGAGTATGGACAACTGACGGTTCATCTTGTTGCTCAGATTAGGTAATTTTCTTTTCAAAAATCTTTTTCAAAAATCTTTTTCAAAATTTTTCTTTTATTTTTCGTTTTTCCAAACTTTTTTTCGAAAAAAAAATTAATAAAAATCCAAAAAAATTAATAAAATCATAAAAATCAAAAATATTTTGTGTTTCTTGTTTGAGTTTTGAGTCAATCTCTAAGTTTGGTGTCAATTGCATGCTTAAAAAAATTTTTCTTGCATTTTTCGAAAATTCCATGCATTCATAGTGTTCTTCATGATCTTCAAGTTGTTCTTGACAAGTCTTCTTGTTTGATCTTGATAATTTCTTGTTTTGTGTTGTTTGTTGTTTTTCATATGCATTTTTCGTTTGTTAGAGTCCATGCATTAAAGATTTCTAAATTTGGTGTCTTGCATGTTTTCTTTGCATCAAAATTTTTTCAAAAATATGTTCTTGATGTTCATCATGATCTTCAAAGTGTTCTTGATGTTCATCTTGACATTCATAGTGTTCTTGCATGCATCATGTGTTTGATCTAAAATTTTCATGTCTTGGGTCATGTTTGTATTTTTCTCTCTCATAATTAAAAATTCAAAAATAAAAAATATATCTTTTCCTTTTTTCTCTCCAAATTTTCGAAATTTTGGGTTGACTTGGTCAAAAATTTTTAAAATTATTTGTTTCTTACAAGTCATGTCAAATTTTCAAAAATTTAAAAATCTTATCTTTTCAAAATCTTTTTCAAAAATCATATCTTTTCAAATTTTTCCTCTTTTTTTCGAAAATTTCAAAAATCTTTTTCAAAATATTTTCAAAATCTTTTTCTTATCTTTATATCAAATTTTCGAAAATTAGCTAACAATTAATGTGATTGATTCAAAATTTGAAGTTTGTTACTTGCTTGTTAAGAAAAGGTTCAATCTTTAAGTTCTAGAATCTTATCTTTTAGTTTCTTGTTAGTAATTAATTTTAATTTAAAAATTAAATCTTTTTCAAACATGTCTTATCATATCTTTTATATCTTATCTTTTTCAAAATTTTATCTTTTTCAAAATTTGATTTCAAAATATCTTATCTAACTTCTTATCTTCTAATCTTTTCAAATTTGATTTTAATATCTTTTTTAACTAACTATTTGACTTTTTGTTTGTTTCTTATCTTTTTCAAAACCACCTAACTACTTTTCCCTCTCTAATTTTCGAAAATATCTCACCTCTTTTTCAAAAATTCTTTTTTGTTCTAAATTTTAATTTTAATTATATCAATTTTCGAAAATTACTAACTCCTTTTTAAAATTATTTTCGAATTTTCTATCCCTTCTCACTTATTCTATTTAATTATTTAATTACTAACACTTCTCTTCACCTCTCTCCATCTAAATATCCGAACCCACTCTTCTACATTCTTCTCCCCTTTCTTCTTCTACTAACATAAAGGAATCTTTATACTGCGACATAGAGGATTCCTCTTCTTTTCTTGTTTTCTTCTCTTTCATATGAGCAGGAACAAGGAAAAAGGCACTCTTATTGAAATTGATCCTGAACCTGAAAGGACTCTGAAGAGAAAATTAAGAGAAGCTAAGTTACAACAATCTAAAGGTAACCTTTCAGAAATATTAGAGCAAGAGAAGGAGATGGCAACCGAAAATAATAATAATGCAAGGAGAATGCTTGGTGACTTCACAAAACCAACATCCAAATTTGATGGAAGAAGCATCTCCATTCCTGCCATTGGAGCCAATAATTTTGAGCTGAAACCTCAGCTAGTTGCCTTAATGCAACAAAACTGCAAGTTTTATGGACTTCCATCTGAAGATCCTTATCAGTTTTTAACTGAGTTCTTGCAGATCTGAGAGACTGTAAAGACGAATGGAGTTGATCCTGAAGTCTACAGACTCATGCTTTTCCCTTTTACTGTAGAGATAGCTAGAATATGGTTGGATTCACAACCTAGGTATAGCCTGGACTACTGGGATAAGCTGGTCACAGCCTTCTTGGATAAATTCTTTCCTCCTCAAAAGCTGAGCAAGCTGAGAGTGGATGTTCAAACCTTCAAACAAAAAGATGGTGAATCCCTCTATGAAGCTTGGGAAAGATACAAGCAGCTGACCAAAAGATGTCCATCTGACATGTTTTCAGAATGTACCATATTAGATATATTCTATTATGTCTATCTGAATTTCGAAAATGTCATTGGACATTCTGCAGGGGGATCCATTCACCTAAAGAAAATGCTTGAAGAGGCTCAAGAACTCATTGACATGGTTGCAAACAACCAATTCATGTACACTTGAGAGGAATTCTGTGAATAATGGGATACCTCAGAAGAAAGGAGTTCTTGAAATTGATGCTCTGAATGCCATATTGGCTCAAAACAAAGTGTTGACTTAGCAAGTCAACATGATCTCGCAAAGTCTGAATGGATGGCACAATGCATCCAACAGTACTAAAGAGGCAGCTTCTGAAGAAGCTTATGATCCTGAGAACCCTGCAATGGCAGAGGTTAATTACAGGGTGAACCTTATGGAAACACCTATAATTCACCATGGAAAAATCATCCAA